>NW_026042499.1:0-224906 GCF_023856365.1 Brienomyrus brachyistius | reverse complement strand
CTTATAGCGAAATTTTAAATTAATATGAGTGGGATATAAGTCATTTAGGCAACAGGATTTGAGGAAGAACCTAAATAGCAGCTAGAAATGACCGACCAGGCAGGCAGAAGTCTGCTTTTCTTATCTCACAAGTCATGGAAGGGTGGGAGGGGGGCCACATAAGTGTGGGGTAGGAACTGTGGAATCAGGCAGGGGTGCAAGAATTTAGGATATAGTCTTGTTATTTTAAAGAAGGTGTACATGATTATTTAATTACATTTAATAGGAACCAGTAAGCTGCATTTAGCACCATGCTGCAAATACACATAAAAAAAAACTTTAAAGAATAAGGTCTTAGTTATTTTAATAAAGACATCCTACAAGGTACCCACGGCCCCAGCTTATATAATCTACAAGCTTGATCTGAGATGCTTGCTGGAGTACAATGCTAAGTTGACAACGGTAACGGAGCTGCATATTGTTTGATAGTTATGAAACATAGTTCAAATTCAACAGTGTCAGCAGTCATCCACTATGCAGGGAGACTACAGATTGACTATAACGACCCCATTTATCTGCTGGAATTATTTTAAAAAAAAAATTGACATAATAAAGCCTTAGTTATTTTAATAAATATGTTTTTTCAGTAAATGTATATTCATGCTCATGTGCACAAACACACACACACACACACACACACACACACACACTGGTGGTCAGGGGCTTTAGAGTTTAACTTTAGGTCTGTGAAAGTATAGGACCGCTAACTTAGTCGTTCATGAGTCTTATTGTGAAAAACCACACAAAATAGACTTGTAAATTTTAAAGAAAAGACATTAACAGCTTTTGTTAATGTTTACATGTATAAAAACTTTAGATGTGTTTGTAAAACAGTCAAACAAAAATGTGTTATTTTAAAGTAGTATAAAATATAACCTTAACTTTGGACGCAAGATGAACAACCTACACACACACACATAGACACACATAGACACACACATACACACACACACACACACACACACACACACACACACACACACACACACACACACACACACACACACACACACACACACACAGCAAAACCCCAAGCATGCGCACAAGCGCACAACCAAAGGTTGGGAAATGTGCTTTTCCTTATCTCACAAGTCATGGAAGGGGGGGATGGGGGACACATAAGTGGGGGGTAGGAACTGTGGAATCAGGCAAGGGTGTAAGAATTTAGGATATAGTCTTGTTATTTTAAAGAAGGTGTACATGATTATTTAATTATATTTAATAGCAACCAGTAAGCTGCATTTACACATTAAACGCAAAAACACATTAAAAACTTTAAAGAATGGTAATATAACTTCACCATAGTTTTTAGTTACACAAATGTTTTAAAATGTAACATGAAAGTTTTTCAAAGTAAGATGTACAAATGTTTTAAAATGTGACATGAAAGTTTTTCAGATATACAAATGTTTTAAAACGTAACATGAAAGTTTTTCAAAGTAAGATGTACAAATGTTTTAAAATGTGACATGAAAGTTTTTCAAAGTAAGATGTACAACTGTTTTAAGACATTACATAAAAGTTTTTCAAAGTAAGATGTACAGATGTTTTAAGATGTAAGATGTTTGGGTGTTTTACAAAAACATTTTGTTATGTGTTTGTAGCCCAAACGTATTTTTAAAATGTACAAAGTTTTATGCATTCAGTTTGTGAATTAGTTTTGAAATCTAATATGAACATGGCTTTTATTTTACAAAAGCAAAGTTGTAAAAATTTTGTAGGGTTTTTATCAAAGGAGATTTTGTTAATGTAACATAAAGTTTTTTTATTTTCAAAGTTGCACAAGTGTTTCAAAATGTATCATGTATACGTGTGTTGTATTTTTCAAGCTTGTACAAAAATGTTTATGCACATTTATCAAATGAGTTTTTAAAATGTACCATGACCGGGTGTTTTATTATTCAAAATAAAAGTTGTACATATGTTTTGTTATATGTATGCACCACGGTTGTGTTTTTAAAATGTACTAATTTTGTGAGGTGGTGGGAATAAAGCATATTTAAAGGGGTACCTCTCATGGAATCTACCAATCTTTACCAGCTGATGAACCCTGAGCCACACGGGGACTGGGGGTTTTAACCGTGAGACTCGACACCTAGGCATTAGATCCTTATGTCAACAATGGTCCCCATGCATGTACCCAGTGTAGGGTCAGGTCCAGAGAAAGCTGTAACTACGAGTGCACCTGGTTAACAGCATTTAATTTATAACAGTACGAGCTAGAAAAATGCATTTAGCAGTCGCATTAAAACACGTTAAAGACTTTAAAGAATAAAGCCTTAGTTATTTTTTAATAAAGATGGCTTTTCAGTAAATGTTGACTTTCCTACAAGGTGACCCCCGAGGCCTATGCTTATAGCATCCGGGTGCCTGATTTGAGATGCTTACTGAGGATGCCATGTTAACACCGGTAACTGAGCTGCACCATGTGTCACACTTAATGAAACTTAGTCCTAATTCAACAGAACCAGTCGTCATCCACTTTGCAGTGAGATTTCTGAGCGAAAAGTGAGCAAAGTTTCATTTTCTTACTTTACCACCTATCGGTTAGTAAGGGAAATATGTCGGACACGTCAATGGCACTGAGCGCGAGGGAGTGTGCGGTGTGGCGCGAGCTGCTAGCTGATGTAACGCTGCGAACAGTGGGGCTCTGACGTTTTTAAGATGCGGCTAACTATCCCCGAGACACTTTAGCCAGGTTCGTGTATATTTGCTCTTAATGCTGCGGTCAACGCCAGGAGGGAGCTGGCTAGCAATAACATCTTTAGCTGGTCTTAAAGCTTGCTGTATTTTTCATTCAGTAAATACACGGTTTAGAAGAAAACCTAATCGACATTTAAATAAATTAAAAATAAACGTACAAAACTATTGAAATCCACAAGAAGCATGTGCATATTTTTCTGGTTTGCATGTTATGTGTGGTTGTCTAAGCACCGTCGGCCTAGTGTTTGATAGGTGATGGAGAAGCATACGGTCGTAAACTGCATGCGCTTATGCCAACAGGTGTTTAACATACAAACATAGACGCTTTTCTCTAACGTAAAACATTTAAAGGCTCATTCTGTTTTGTCGACATTCTTTAATTTTATTCAAGTAGCCTCTAATCACCTTACACTTGTTCTATTTTACTGTAGAGTATTTTAAAACAATGTCACTGAAATGTCACCACATGTCAAAGCTAACAAGGTAACATGATTGTATCAGCGGAACAAAAAGCCGTCGCCTGGATATGTATAGACAGATCATGTATTGCTCAGCAAATCGACAGCATTTTGAAATCTATTTGTATCTAGACAAATATATTGGGAATGAAGCGTCGCGTTTTAAGAGGCAGACATTGAGGCCGAATTTAAGTTGGTCACAAATGTATTTTTCTTCTGCAGCTAGAAGCGTCGTCTGAGCCTGATTTTAACTGGCATGTCGGTGTGGGATTCTTATAGTAGAAGTTATGTGAATTGCGGTACTCTGAAATTAAGTGATATGTGTATTAGAATCGTGAAGTGTCATCTTCCTTTTGTTTTAGCTTCCCCCTAGGCATTTTTATGAACTGTATTGCAATATCAGACAGTGTGTCATGAATTTCTGAAGGCATGTTATATATGACCGTTCCTTGGATACGTCTCTTGTACAGTAGTTACAGTTTGTCAGGACAAGACTGTTTGCCTAATGTGACATGGTGAACAAGTCCTGTGATTAAAGCATGTCTGCTGCTTAAAACATTGTGTTGTATGATGAAGGTTTCTTGCCGGTACATGTTGAATTACATTAGAATATTCAAGTATTATTTTTTAAATCATTTAATGAAATAGGTATTTATCTCATTATTGATGATGCCTGTGGTCCACCTGTATGACAAGTAACCTGTCCCGGACAGAGGTTTCTTCAAGGCCTGTTGTAGGAACCCCATGGTGTAGCATTATGAGAAAGTATACAGGGAGTAGTACAAATGAGCAGTCGCCCTGCCCCTCTTTTACTCATTTTGGATGCTTAAATTACTAAATTGTGTCTTTAATGCTATTCTGTATGATTCTATGGTCTGAGTGAGTCTCCAGTACTACATGAATGGTAAACTTAAAAACTCTACTTCTCTTAGCTTAATAATATTTTCTTTCTTGAGTTGAATTAGTTTGTGTCTAATTTTCATTTTATTGATTTTCTGCACACTTGGATTATTTATTTGCCCCCCTTGTCTTAAAGGCTAGAGGGGGTCTGTGCTTGTGACCTGGCAATTATTTTCGGTGTTTGTCACTAAACTTGCAATATAAAATTTGAAGACAGGTCTGTGACCTGTGCTTGCAACAAAAAACGTCTAAGTGGTAGTAGGCAAAGCACAGCACTGCCTATACTTTCTGAAAAGGCTAATCTTTTATGGCACAGACAGGAAAAGGTGATGATCCACTAGCAGCTCCAAGACGAAAATGGGGTTTATTAAAGAAAAACAGAGCACCCTGGGGTAAAATACTAAACAAAAAGGCCGTGAGGGGTCCGAAACTAGCTGGGAGAAATAAGATTGAACTAAAGAAATCATTAAGTAACACAACTAAGGAACTAGGCTAAACAGAGAGCAGGACTAAAAAACCAAGAAAAGGTGATGATCCACTAGCAGCTCCAAGACGAAAATGGGGTTTATTAAAGAAAAACAGAGCACCCTGGGGTAAAATACTAAACAAAAAGGCCGTGAGGGGTCCGAAACTAGCTGGGAGAAATAAGATTGAACTAAAGAAATCATTAAGTAACACAACTAAGGAACTAGGCTAAACAGAGAGCAGGACTAAAAAACCAAGCACACAGTTCACAACTAACACTGACCACAGACAGACGGACGGACAAACGAATGCATGTGCCACACACACACACACACACACACACACACACACACACACACACACACACACACTGTGAAATGACTGGTTGGTTTTTTAGTCCTGCTCTCTGTTTAGCCTAGTTCCTTAGTTGTGTTACTTAATGATTTCTTTAGTTCAATCTTATTTCTCCCAGCTAGTTTCGGACCCCTCACGGCCTTTTTGTTTAGTATTTTACCCCAGGGTGCTCTGTTTTTCTTTAATAAACCCCATTTTCGTCTTGGAGCTGCTAGTGGATCATCACCTTTTCCTGTCTGTGCCATAAAAGATTAGCCTTTTCAGAAAGTATAGGCAGTGCTGTGCTTTGCCTACTACCACTTAGACGTTTTTTGTTGCAAGCACAGGTCACAGACCTGTCTTCAAATTTTATATTGCAAGTTTAGTGACAAACACCGAAAATAATTGCCAGGTCACAAGCACAGACCCCCTCTAGCCTTTAAGACAAGGGGGGCAAATAAATAATCCAAGTGTGCAGAAAATCAATAAAATGAAAATTAGACACAAACTAATTCAACTCAAGAAAGAAAATATTATTAAGCTAAGAGAAGTAGAGTTTTTAAGTTTACCATTCATGTAGTACTGGAGACTCACTCAGACCATAGAATCATACAGAATAGCATTAAAGACACAATTTAGTAATTTAAGCATCCAAAATGAGTAAAAGAGGGGCAGGGCGACTGCTCATTTGTACTACTCCCTGTATACTTTCTCATAATGCTACACCATGGGGTTCCTACAACAGGCCTTGAAGAAACCTCTGTCCGGGACAGGTTACTTGTCATACAGGTGGACCACAGGCATCATCAATAATGAGATAAATACCTATTTCATTAAATGATTTAAAAAATAATACTTGAATATTCTAATGTAATTCAACATGTACCGGCAAGAAACCTTCATCATACAACACAATGTTTTAAGCAGCAGACATGCTTTAATCACAGGACTTGTTCACCATGTCACATTAGGCAAACAGTCTTGTCCTGACAAACTGTAACTACTGTACAAGAGACGTATCCAAGGAACGGTCATATATAACATGCCTTCAGAAATTCATGACACACTGTCTGATATTGCAATACAGTTCATAAAAATGCCTAGGGGGAAGCTAAAACAAAAGGAAGATGACACTTCACGATTCTAATACACATATCACTTAATTTCAGAGTACCGCAATTCACATAACTTCTACTATAAGAATCCCACACCGACATGCCAGTTAAAATCAGGCTCAGACGACGCTTCTAGCTGCAGAAGAAAAATACATTTGTGACCAACTTAAATTCGGCCTCAATGTCTGCCTCTTAAAACGCGACGCTTCATTCCCAATATATTTGTCTAGATACAAATAGATTTCAAAATGCTGTCGATTTGCTGAGCAATACATGATCTGTCTATACATATCCAGGCGACGGCTTTTTGTTCCGCTGATACAATCATGTTACCTTGTTAGCTTTGACATGTGGTGACATTTCAGTGACATTGTTTTAAAATACTCTACAGTAAAATAGAACAAGTGTAAGGTGATTAGAGGCTACTTGAATAAAATTAAAGAATGTCGACAAAACAGAATGAGCCTTTAAATGTTTTACGTTAGAGAAAAGCGTCTATGTTTGTATGTTAAACACCTGTTGGCATAAGCGCATGCAGTTTACGACCGTATGCTTCTCCATCACCTATCAAACACTAGGCCGACGGTGCTTAGACAACCACACATAACATGCAAACCAGAAAAATATGCACATGCTTCTTGTGGATTTCAATAGTTTTGTACGTTTATTTTTAATTTATTTAAATGTCGATTAGGTTTTCTTCTAAACCGTGTATTTACTGAATGAAAAATACAGCAAGCTTTAAGACCAGCTAAAGATGTTATTGCTAGCCAGCTCCCTCCTGGCGTTGACCGCAGCATTAAGAGCAAATATACACGAACCTGGCTAAAGTGTCTCGGGGATAGTTAGCCGCATCTTAAAAACGTCAGAGCCCCACTGTTCGCAGCGTTACATCAGCTAGCAGCTCGCGCCACACCGCACACTCCCTCGCGCTCAGTGCCATTGACGTGTCCGACATATTTCCCTTACTAACCGATAGGTGGTAAAGTAAGAAAATGAAACTTTGCTCACTTTTCGCTCAGAAATCTCACTGCAAAGTGGATGACGACTGGTTCTGTTGAATTAGGACTAAGTTTCATTAAGTGTGACACATGGTGCAGCTCAGTTACCGGTGTTAACATGGCATCCTCAGTAAGCATCTCAAATCAGGCACCCGGATGCTATAAGCATAGGCCTCGGGGGTCACCTTGTAGGAAAGTCAACATTTACTGAAAAGCCATCTTTATTAAAAAATAACTAAGGCTTTATTCTTTAAAGTCTTTAACGTGTTTTAATGCGACTGCTAAATGCATTTTTCTAGCTCGTACTGTTATAAATTAAATGCTGTTAACCAGGTGCACTCGTAGTTACAGCTTTCTCTGGACCTGACCCTACACTGGGTACATGCATGGGGACCATTGTTGACATAAGGATCTAATGCCTAGGTGTCGAGTCTCACGGTTAAAACCCCCAGTCCCCGTGTGGCTCAGGGTTCATCAGCTGGTAAAGATTGGTAGATTCCATGAGAGGTACCCCTTTAAATATGCTTTATTCCCACCACCTCACAAAATTAGTACATTTTAAAAACACAACCGTGGTGCATACATATAACAAAACATATGTACAACTTTTATTTTGAATAATAAAACACCCGGTCATGGTACATTTTAAAAACTCATTTGATAAATGTGCATAAACATTTTTGTACAAGCTTGAAAAATACAACACACGTATACATGATACATTTTGAAACACTTGTGCAACTTTGAAAATAAAAAAACTTTATGTTACATTAACAAAATCTCCTTTGATAAAAACCCTACAAAATTTTTACAACTTTGCTTTTGTAAAATAAAAGCCATGTTCATATTAGATTTCAAAACTAATTCACAAACTGAATGCATAAAACTTTGTACATTTTAAAAATACGTTTGGGCTACAAACACATAACAAAATGTTTTTGTAAAACACCCAAACATCTTACATCTTAAAACATCTGTACATCTTACTTTGAAAAACTTTTATGTAATGTCTTAAAACAGTTGTACATCTTACTTTGAAAAACTTTCATGTCACATTTTAAAACATTTGTACATCTTACTTTGAAAAACTTTCATGTTACGTTTTAAAACATTTGTATATCTGAAAAACTTTCATGTCACATTTTAAAACATTTGTACATCTTACTTTGAAAAACTTTCATGTTACATTTTAAAACATTTGTGTAACTAAAAACTATGGTGAAGTTATATTACCATTCTTTAAAGTTTTTAATGTGTTTTTGCGTTTAATGTGTAAATGCAGCTTACTGGTTGCTATTAAATATAATTAAATAATCATGTACACCTTCTTTAAAATAACAAGACTATATCCTAAATTCTTACACCCTTGCCTGATTCCACAGTTCCTACCCCCCACTTATGTGTCCCCCATCCCCCCCTTCCATGACTTGTGAGATAAGGAAAAGCACATTTCCCAACCTTTGGTTGTGCGCTTGTGCGCATGCTTGGGGTTTTGCTGTGTGTGTGTGTGTGTGTGTGTGTGTGTGTGTGTGTGTGTGTGTGTGTGTGTGTGTGTCTATGTGTGTGTGTAGGTTGTTCATCTTGCGTCCAAAGTTAAGGTTATATTTTATACTACTTTAAAATAACACATTTTTGTTTGACTGTTTTACAAACACATCTAAAGTTTTTATACATGTAAACATTAACAAAAGCTGTTAATGTCTTTTCTTTAAAATTTACAAGTCTATTTTGTGTGGTTTTTCACAATAAGACTCATGAACGACTAAGTTAGCGGTCCTATACTTTCACAGACCTAAAGTTAAACTCTAAAGCCCCTGACCACCAGTGTGTGTGTGTGTGTGTGTGTGTGTGTGTGTGTGTGTTTGTGCACATGAGCATGAATATACATTTACTGAAAAAACATATTTATTAAAATAACTAAGGCTTTATTATGTCAATTTTTTTTTTTAAATAATTCCAGCAGATAAATGGGGTCGTTATAGTCAATCTATAGTCTCCCTGCATAGTGGATGACTGCTGACACTGTTGAATTTGAACTATGTTTCATAACTATCAAACAATATGCAGCTCCGTTACCGTTGTCAACTTAGCATTGTACTCCAGCAAGCATCTCAGATCAAGCTTGTAGATTATATAAGCTGGGGCCGTGGGTACCTTGTAGGATGTCTTTATTAAAATAACTAAGACCTTATTCTTTAAAGTTTTTTTTTATGTGTATTTGCAGCATGGTGCTAAATGCAGCTTACTGGTTCCTATTAAATGTAATTAAATAATCATGTACACCTTCTTTAAATATAATTAAATAATCATGTACACCTTCTTTAAAATAACAAGACTATATCCTAAATTCTTACACCCCTGCCTGATTCCACAGTTCCTACCCCACACTTATGTGGCCCCCCTCCCACCCTTCCATGACTTGTGAGATAAGAAAAGCAGACTTCTGCCTGCCTGGTCGGTCATTTCTAGCTGCTATTTAGGTTCTTCCTCAAATCCTGTTGCGTAAATGACTTATATTCCACTCATATTAATTTAAATCAAAACAATCCTTATACATTTTAATAAAAAACGTGAACTATATATGTTTGGTGTTTTTTGATTGAGCAAACTCTTTTGTGTTTTTGTGTGCGTGTCCGATACAACTGTAGTTTGTATCAACTTTTTTTTAGTTTGACCTCCGGGGTGTGTGTTTGTCCGCATGCGCGTGAATAAACATTTACTGAAAAACGTATTTATTAAAATAACTAAGACTTTATTCTGTCAAAGTTTTAAAAAATGTGTTTTGATGCATGTCACTAAATGCTGCTTAATAGTACCTAACCGGGGCTGCTCCCCCAGAGACAGTTGCTAGTCCATTTATTCTTTTAGACTACTGATTCCAATTTGGTGCCATATGCTTTTATCTTGTAGGCCGTAGGATAGCTCCGTTTCTACCAGCTATAGGCCATGGTACGTCTGGGCTATTATGCTTAAATTCTTTATTAATTAGCGTTGGCTATGTGCTTTATAACACTGCTGATTCAGGTCTCTTGTAGATTTTCTCTTGACCGGTCAGCGCAGTCTCTCTCTCTTGTACATAGAAAAAACAGAGAATACCTATTATTAGAATGTTATTTTTAATTTAATTTAATTTAATTTAATTAATTAGCATTTTTATCACGCGAATAAAAGAAATAATATACTCACCGGGTAAGGCCTGGATGAACCTCTTTGGCTGGCAGGAAGGGTAAGACCTCGAAGATACTTGTGCCTCTGCCCTAGGAGGAATAGCCCCCCCCCCCCCCCCCCCCCCCCCCGCTCGCCGCAATACAATTTAATTGTCTCTGTCACCCCATATCTGCACGGTCATGTATGACAAACAAAACTATAAACAGAATTTACTGGCGGGGAAATTGTCAGACTTGATGTATGACCAGGTGGTACGGCCTTGATGATGCTACTCGTGCCTGTGTAAGAAAATTATCTGTAATTTGGGACGTATGTGAAAACAAAACTTTAAACAGAATTTACTGGAGGGCAAAAGTGTCAGACTCGATGTATGGCCCGCGTGGCCGGGTAGGGGGGCGCCTCGATGGCCAGGTGGCACGGCCCTGCAGAATTTACTGGCGGACAAATTGACAGACTCGATGTATGTCTCGACTTATGACCTTTACAAATTGGCGCCATACGCCGATGTGATACAAACGCTTGCGTGAGGAAAAAACACACGGTCAAAACTAGCGCCGAGCGTTTTTATTGGACGATAGACCCTGCACCTCCTCCTCTCATTCTTTGCTCCAACTTTACCATTTTATCCCACAGTCTCTCACAGTTTGTCTCAGACTCGCGCAGCAGCACGCCTCTCAGCTCTCCCGCATCGCTCTCTCCGAGGATTATCCAAAAGCCGTGCGGACCTTTCCGCGCTACCGCACCAGTATGTGAATAAGTCCTTTGCTGATTCTCCGAAGCCCGGGGACCTTACCACGCTACCGCACACCGTACGCTCGCGCTCCATCAGGTAACCCAGCCACGCTCACTCCCGCCCGCGCACCACAAAATAATAATAATAATAACTTATTCAAATAACACACGCTCATAAGCACTCTCATCAATATCATTTTTAAAATAATACACACTCATAAGCACTCTCCTCAATATCATTTTAAAATAATAAACATTTAAAATAAGCATTTAAAATAATAAATAATTAAATCCAAATACCATTGCATCACTAACACAACCAACCCAGGCCCCTAAGCCACAATCATTTAAAATAATAAATAAATAATTAAATACAAATACCATTGCAGCAGTTACACAACCAACCCCCGGGGAAGAAGACAAAAAAAAATATTTAAATAAATAATTAAATCCACATGCTATTGCGTCAGTTACACAACCAAGCTCAACCCACTACAACATAAGCTCCGCCCACTGAACTTTTGAACGTGACCTTTGACCCGACCTGTCATTTTGACGAAAGCGGTATTGCATCTCTCTCTTTATTATTATTATTATTATACAATTTGTTGCATTTTGCTTGCTGTCAGCCAAAAGCCTAACCTTCTCTTTATACAGATGTTAATGTTACACATTGCAGCCTCTTTAAAACAAATAACATAAAAAAATGTTTGAGTTGTTATATACAGTATAGGACTGTGCAAAAATCTTAAGCAACAAAAGAAAATTATTTTTGACGTTATTTATCTGAGCAGTCAGTGTGTATTCACTCTGAAAAAAAAAATGCATGATTTAACATATGAACTAGGGATGTGCACCATTCAGAACTGATTTGAGAATGAAATTCTCAAATACGTATCCTAAAATTCAGGATTTTGAATACATATATGAACTTGAATTTCAGTTCATTTTGTTAATCTGAATTACATTTGAATTGTGGTTGAAAACAGGTTGTGGCATTGAAATTTATATTTGAATTTAAAGAAGAAGAACGAAAAAGGGTTTGGATTCAAATTCAAGTTCATATACGTACTGTAGGTGTAGCTTTTAACTAAAATATGAACTTTAATTTAAATATGAATTATACATAAACACATTAACATTGTTATACATCATTGTTATAAAAATGTCGTTTTGTAAAGAATGAAATAATGCAACATTTGAAGTGTCACCTAAAATAATAATTATACTGTCATTTTGTGCACCATGGTGGATCTGCTCATAGGAAGAGCTGAGTGTCTCTCCTTAAAAGTCAGTGTTGGCTGCAGTGACGGCAGTTTCTAACCTAAGAAACGTCCCAAACACTTTTCCTGCATCAAAAGTCAAACTAGTCCCTATTCCTGCCATGAAAGGTTCACATAATGTCACCGATACCTGAACCAACCATGTTTATCAGAGGATGCCAACCCTTTGGCTGCAGCTTTCTCTGCACACGCTGAGAGAGTCTTCAGTGTAGCAGGAAAAGATTTCAGGCCAGAAGATTGCAAATTAAATCATGAAACCTTTGAAGATATTATGCTGAATAAATGTAATAATAATGAAAAATTAGCAATGTGTATTGGAATAAAGCATAATTGTATTTGCCATGACGTTTTGCTTTTCGCTGTAGTGCTATGGTTGAACGGAAAAACTTACTTTTGTGTGCATAAGAAAATAAATAGGAGGAACTACGAAACCAAGTAATTCCTTTTACTATGTATACTTTTTCTTTAATGTTAAAAGATAGACAAACTAGTAATGGGCAAACAGCTCTTCGGCTCTTGAATTAAATTATGCAGGTACTACAGCAAAATGCTCAAAAATACCAAAACACATCAAGAGCTAAATATGCAAAAACAATAAATACCTTCCTGTGGAAAAGGGGCAACATAAACCAAATGTAAAGTCACGAAAATCATGAAAATATAAAGTACACTTTACACACTTCATTTCTTTGAATTGAAATTAATTATATTCATCTACCTTCATACATTAATACAAGACATTATATGATTATAATGTTTGTTATTATCATATAATTTTTATTTAGGTATTATGTAGGTGCAGTTAATGTATAGTGTTACCTGATATATACTAATAAGCAGTAATACAATAAAAAGAGAGAAGAATGTCAGCTGTTCTCCAAGAAGTTACTGATTTCTTGGATGGCTAGAAGAACATCGATTCAGTTCCCAAAAATCTGTAAGAACAATTTTTGAGGATCTGTATTTTCCATTGTTATTCTCAAAGGGCTGTCATCATGACTATTTTGCTTTTCAGGTAAAGACTCCAACAGCAGGACTGTGGTACAGCAGCCTGTGTCTGACACATTGCAGCCAGGAGACTCTGTGAGCCTGCAGTGTACGATAGAGACTGGGAGCTGTGCAGGAGAACACAGTGTTTACTGGTTCAGACATGGATCAGGAGAATCCCTTCCTGGAGTCATTTACAGCCATGGAAACAGCAGTGATGAGTGTGAGAAGAGCCCTGAGGCTGGATCTCCTACACGGAGCTGCGTCTACAGCCTCCCCAAGGGGAACCTCAGCCTCTCCGATGCTGGGACTTACTACTGCGCTGTGGCCATGTGTGGGGAGATGCTGTTTGGGAACGGCACATAGCTGGATATAGATGGTAACACCCAGTGTGGGGAGATGCTGTTTGGGAACGGCACACAGCTGGATATAGATGGTAGCACCCAGTGTGGAGAGTATATCTGCTTCAAAGTTTTATTTAGCTTATTCTGCTATTAAGACATTTATTTCTTTTTTTAATGTAATGAATTTTCTAATTTAAGTGCTTAAATTAAATTACACAGATGTTAATTTAATAATTATCCATCCATCCATCCATTTTCCAAACCGCTTATCCTATTGGGTCGCGGGGGGTCCGGAGCCTAATTTAATAATTATTTCAAATATTAATATCCATCCATCCATC
This sequence comes from Brienomyrus brachyistius, assembly GCF_023856365.1. Classification (NCBI taxonomy): domain Eukaryota; kingdom Metazoa; phylum Chordata; class Actinopteri; order Osteoglossiformes; family Mormyridae; genus Brienomyrus; species Brienomyrus brachyistius. The sequence continues at coordinate 211,037 of NW_026042499.1, read as the reverse complement.
CATTTTCCAAACCGCTTATCCTATTGGGTCGCGGGGGGTCCGGAGCCTAATTTAATAATTATTTCAAATATTAATATAAATTGTTAAAATGCAAAATACTAGAAGTTCATGTTAAAAATGGACTATTTACAAAACAACTGCTGTAATGTGTTATCGATTTGATCTTTAACTAATGTAATGTAAGCAAATGGGAAATGTGTCTCTATATCATTATGCTGAAATCTATCTCTTTGTTACAGGCTTTCAGAAGCTGCTGGATCCTCTTCACTCTGGCTTGCTGATAGTTTTATCTTGCAGCATTATTCTGAACGTTGCTCTCATTTGTATAAGATGTAAACTGACCTGTACACACTGTGCAGGTACGCTGCCCGGCTTTATGCACTCAGAAGGACAAAATGTAGATTTTAACAAATTATAGAAATATAAAATTGTTTTATGATAGATAACATTTTCATATTAAAACCACTCTTGCAGGTAATACAGTTTTAAAATCCATTATTAAATCTCACCTTATTTATATAAACCTTTTTGTACTGTAAGATTTACATTTTTGTATTATATCTTTCATATTTTGCAAAATCTATTGAAATATACATGTTGCAATAAGTTGCATATCAATAACTTTTATTACCAAGATCTCCTTTATAGCAATTTTATTATATATGATATATGAGAACAAATGACACGTATCCAAACATGCACACTTAAATTGACAGAAGTCATTTTTACTTTCATTTTTGAGACAAAAAGGATGTTGATTGCTTGAAAATTCGGAATGTTATCTGACCACGGTATGATACCGTGCGAAATTAAATAATATATTGATGTGTTATATATTTTAAACAGATGAAAAGAACAGTGATATATCAAAAGTGGAATGGTCACGCAAGCAAGTATGTAATAAATATTTCAAATTACAAATCGTCAGTAAAACAAATGAACCTCAGACTGATTTCCATCCTGGGATCAGCATTTTAAGTGCTATTTGTGAAAATAGGTAATAGCAAACCGATTTGATCCATCCAATTCTGCCATCTTTGTCTCCACAGTGCCATGACGAGGACACACTGAATTACGCTGCCCTGAACCTTAAGAAGCCAAAACCCAGGAGACAGAAGAAAGACGGGAATAATGACACTCTGTATTCTGACCTCCGCTACAGAGATTATGAATAAAGATGCTTCTCATTCATGTCAGTCACACAGAGTGTTCAGGGTGTAGCTTTAATAATGTTCAGAGGAGGGCAGGGGAGCCAGTGCTTCTGAGACTGAATCACGGGATTTTACGGAGCACCGGTGCTGAGTTTGGTGTCAGTGTGTTTGGGGCGCATTTTTACTGGAAGTGCAAATGTTCAAGCCAGACTGGGGGCTGAGGGAGGGGGAGAGGGGAGCCACAGAGATTATTTCTTCATGGCATGGGGGGGAATAAGCGGCTTTAATGTTGTGGAAAGGCTGAGTTGCTGCAATCAGTTCTTTGATGTCACACATGCTTACTTGTCTCCCTTGTGTACCATGCTGAATGGTTTGGGGCAAACGCACAGGGACTGATCGATTATATTAAACAGATGAAAGAAACTGAATGAAAATTTCAAGTGTTCTTAAATTACGTTTTTCATTTAATTGTGTGTTCTGGATGTATTTTTGAGTATATACATGTACCTGTATATGTACCTGTATATATACCTGTGTCGTTAATAACGATGTGGATAATTAAGAAAGAGGAGTTTTGTTTCTTGCTCCCTGTCTTGTTACTTGGCTCACAAACATACACACACATAGACACACACACAAACATACACAGACACACAAACACACACACACATAGACACACACACACACAAACACACATGCACACATGCACACACACACACTGCTACGGCTCTGTAAGAACACTACCATGCTCTTTTGTGTGAGTGGGGTGGGGGGTGTTAAATAAGATGAAAATGACAATGGCTGTACTTTTGTTATGTCAGTTGTGTTTCTATAGTCATTGTATCATATTCCACAAGCTTTTTATTCTACAAGATGTACAAGCCAGTCAGTGTATTCAGTGGGGTGTTCAGGAGTCATTAGGTTCTGAAAAATGTCTTGCATTTAAAACATAATGTACTTTTGAATACTTAAGTATTTTTAGATGCAAATACTCCAGTACTTTAACTGAAGTAAAAAATTAACTGAAAAACTTTGAGTATTATTTGACGAGGAGTATCTATACTTAACTCAAGTAGTGAAGTTGTGTACTTTGTCCACCTCTGTCCAAAAGTGACATACAGCTGTAAGCTGTTTGGGTTTGTTTGTCTGCTGAGTGCTTCTCTGCAGTGCTGCAGATGTTTCCACTGGTTAGATGCAGCTCAGGAAGACTGACCCACTGACTGCACTGTGCTGGACTCACTTTGCAAAGAGTAAAAACCACACAGACAGAACAATATCTGCTTCTTGTAAGACCCTGTTTCCTCTCTACCTCACCCAGGTCACGCTTTCAAGTATTCAGCCTAAGTTATTTTATCCAAACAAGCCACCATTATTATTCATGCAGCTGGACATTTGACTGGAGCACATGATTGCTACATATCACTACTGTACATGGAACGGAATGTACAGTTTTCACAACAGAACTTTAGAAAAGCAAAATTCTCATCAGTCCACATCTCTAACCACCACACATCCTAGGGCTCCCATTTATAATGGTACATTTTTGTTTTATTCACATTCTTTTTCATCACACAGATAAACACCATCCATTAATCTTACAGCATGTATCCTGGTCAGGGTGATGGGGACGACACCACCTATATCGAGTGTGATTTAAGGCCAAGACCTTAAAAGGGAGAGTCAAGACTGAGGCTTGTTACAAGAGCAGTGGGGCACAAAACAACAAACAACATCATTATGAATGTAAAATAAATGGATGTATATATAAATATAGGGTAATAATAGAAACAAAAAATAAGAATATATTACATACAGAGGAATATTATAGGAATATTAAAATTAACTTATACACAATCCTTAACTTATACACAATCCTATTGCATGTAACATTATTGCTCATGTGCCAGATATTAGCCTCCCAAAGGAAGCTGCCACACAGGGCATAATGCACTGGCTCAATGCAACACTGCACATCAGTGAATAAGGAGGAACAATATTGCAGATCAGCAGCAGATAGAAACTGTATCAGAAGACAGTGAACAGGGGAAAAGTTCAATGAGCAGAGTGCAGATTATAAAGCCTGACTGCTGTGGGGCCCAATGACCTGCGGTACCGTTCTGTCACACGCCGGGTGTCTGAGTCTCTTACTGAAGGAGCTGCCCTTCCGGGCCTCCATAGTCTGCTGGGGGGGTGAGAGGTGTCACATAAAATTGATGACAGCCTTGTTATCAGCCTGCTCTCATCCATCTACTCTACAGTGCCAAGGGACGCTCCTCCCTGATGATGAGAGGAGTCTAAGCATGTGGACATTTGGGATAATGTGAGTTCAGAACTGGATGGTCAGCTGTACGACTTCCAGTCTGTAGGCAGACTCATCACCTTCAGTTATGATGGCAAACACAGTAGTATCACCTGCAAAATTCAGGATCTTCACTGGAGCAGCAGTGATTTGTGTAGAAATTGAAGAGAAGAGGGAGAGCACAGAGCCTGGAGGAGCTCAGTGCTGAGGGTCAGCGTGTCTGATGTGTGCTGTAAGCATACAGATGTCCTGCATTTGTGGAACATTTTGTTTGTGCTGCTGTTTATATGTGTTGTTGACGCTGCAGTCAGTAATTTTCCACTAGCAGTCTCACCTCTGCATTTTACAGGAAGACTGACCGACTGAGAGCAGGGTGTTTGTGTCTCTCTTCTCAGTGAGCGAAAACCACACAACCATCAGGTCCTCAGCTCAGGCCCACTGCTTCACTAGAAAAACCACAAAGGGTATTTTTATCTAAAAGTGGGTGAGCAAGTGAGATGTTATTGACAGCATGAATTTGTCTACTAACATTTTAAATTCAAACCTAAAAAGCAGTATGTCCAGGATGTCAGTAATTACATTTAGTCAGTATGAACAATTTGGGTGCAATAATATAGAATAATGTAGAATTTTGCATAATTCAGTTAATACCAGTAAGATACCGATCATTAACACTATAAGGTCATGTTGCTGAATCTCATTGTTAAAGTTAAATGAATCTACGCATTTTTATACACACAAGACTGTGCTTAGTTCATCTTTCAGTCAAAATCACACAGTGAGGCAAATCTGACCATCTTAATTGTTTTTGCTTGTGTGGAATGGCATCCCATGCAGGCCTGTGCTCTGTGCTTCCTGGGACAGGTCCCACCCTCTCCAGACCCCGATGAGAATTAGTAGTCGCTGGATAAAAGATTGACAAAAGATAAAAATACAAAAGTCATTCTTGCTGTCTAACCTCTGATTACTGCATGACATTTCTGATTTCTGATAACTGATAAGTAGAAAATATGTTTAGTCTCTTGCTTGGTGGTAAGAAAAAAGGAGAACCACAAAGAGCACAGTCATTTTCAAGGTTATTTCTCACTGGTCAGTGTGAAAGGCTGCGTCATTAATATAACGCCGGGCTCAGCACAGTGACTGCACCTGCGCTGCACTGTAGAACACAAGCCAGGCTGCAGACCATCAGCCCTGAAAGTTAAAACAGGACTCGTATGTGTGTCATGTGGTGTTTAATAAAAATTTACAGGACAGAACATAGTGGATTCAGTTTCCTTTGCTCTTACACTCCCAGTCCAAAGTGTGGCCACGACTGCTGTCAATGCATCTGTCTCTTTTTTCACCTTAATTTTTCACCTGTGTTATTCACCTTAATATCAAAAGGCTCCAAAGCAGTACAGTAATGCAGAACAAATATTGTAACTAACAAGGAAGTGGGGAGGTAATGGACAGAAGTGTTGGTTTTTGGTAACTCCACTCCTCTGACCTCCACTGTAATTTTAGGTTCCTTGGAACAATATTGTAAACCAGTCATCACACACCTAGGGGTTAAAGTCGACACCAACCTTAAGTTTGACACTCAGATAAGGTTAGTTGTCAAGTCAAGCTTTTTACAATTGAGGCAGTTGGCCAAAATAAAGCCAATTCTTTCTAGGCAGCACTTTGAGACAGTAATCCACTCTTTTGTCACTACTAGTTTGGACCACTGTAACGCCCTCTATGTTGGGGTTAGAGGCTCCACTATTGTTCACCTCCAGAAGGTTCAAAATGCTGCCGCACATGGAAATATGAGCATGTCTCCCCCATTTTAGCCTCACTCCACTGGCTGCCCGTACATTTTAGGATTCATTTTAAAATTCTGTTATTTGCTTTTAAAGCCCTCAGTGGTCTTGCTCCATCTGACCTCTGTGAGCTGCTTCACCCTTACACCCCCACCCGCTCTCTCAGGTCAGCTGATCAGCTGTTCCTGACGGTTCCTAAGACTCAGCGTGAGCTTAGAGGGGATCGAGCCTTTGCAGTCGCAGCTCCTAAAATGTGGAATGACTTGCCTTTTCACATTAGAGAGGAATCCCCTCTGTCCGTTTTTAAATCTCTTCTAATCTCTTCTCCTTCACCTTTGACACATTGTGAGATGTTAATTTTAATAGTAAATCTTATTTTAATCTTAGCCTTTTCTTTATTAATTAATTGATTTTTTTAAATTTTTATTAATGGCCTTTTACTCACATTGAATGTTTTGGTTTTTATTAAATTTCTTTTACTTCGTTTTTAAGTGTGTGAATGTTTTTATTTATTCCTTTGTGCAGCACTTTGGTCCATAAGGTTGTTTAAAGTGCTTTTCAAATAAAGAGCTGGATTGGATTACATTGGAAGATGGCTCAACAAATCTCTTTCACAGAATGTAAAATTCGACAGAGGGCGCAAGGTGACATTCTGTCAGGGGCCCAGAATTTTTAGCTACACCTCTGTGTTACTGTGTTTTTTTTGTTCTAGCCATCAATAACTCTGGAGTTGCTATATCGCCACCTGGTGGTGAAAAGATCAGACAAAAATATGTACACATGTTACCAACAGTTTGAAATTGAAGTGCAGAGTTAACAGGTTTAATTAATCGTCCCCACGGATGCCAGTCATGAAATTTGAGAATTGCAAATTAAAACACAGGAAAAAATCAGGAACACTACAAGATAAAATATTTAGCAAACACTCAATGTGCATCCAGGGTGACAAGGGACAACTGGAGGATGATATGACAATCTGACAGTGACATTCACAGCACTTTATATGTTGCCAAAAACAGAAAAGGGGATTAAAATCAAGAATCAGAAATCATGTATGAGGGTGGGGCTGCTTGGTGGTGCAGTGATTAGCACTGTTACCTCCCACCACTGGGACTCAGGTTCGAGTCTCCGCCTGGGTCACATGTGTGGGGAGTTTGCATGTTCTCTCTTGCTAAATTGGCCGTAGGAGTGCATGTGTGTGTGAATGGTGTGTGAATGTGCCTTGCAATGAGCTGCCCCCCCGTCCTGGGTTGTTCCCTGCCTCGTGCACAGATCCTGCCAGGATAGGCTCTGGACCCCCCGCGACCCAGTAGCATAAGCGGTTTAGACAATGGATGGATGTATGAGGGTGAGTCACAATGACGACAGCTGCTCTGTTGACTTGGTCCCAGGAGTCGTCAGCGTTGGTCTGCCGGGGCCCCCGTCCTGTCTGTGGAAGCACCCGTCTTGTTGGCTGTTCTCTCTGCCTGGGCCCCCTCTCCTGCTGCCTCACGTTTGGGTTGAAGTGGCTCCCCAGTGCTTCTGTAAAGCTCTTTGTGTATCTTAGAAAAGGGCTGTATAAATGTAACATTCATTCATTTATTCAAGGTCCCAGCCAGAAGAGTGCAGTACTACACTGTCCCCCACAGCCTGAATCAGCTGGATGTTATAGGATTAAGACACTTCCTGCATTAGGCCATTTACCCTCAGTGTATTTCCATACCCTGACAGGATGGATGACAATACTATGGCCCTAATTTTCAATACACAGTTTTCACAGGAGTCTCACCCTCATCCACATTCTCTGCATTCCTTATCTCATGCTTCTTTGCCACCCGCATCTCCTCTGCCTGCTTTGTCTCATTTTCCCACAATTGAAACACCGTCCAATTTGTCTCTGTTTTAGTTCTACCACATTAGTCCCTGAGCAACCAGTCTGATCCCGTTCCTCTAATTTCAGACGCATCTGGCTTATCTGATTGGGACTGAAGCTGCTGTTACTAGGAAAACCACATTCGTCCCACTGGGGCAGGTCTGACACCGCGTCCTTCCCATATGTCTCCCATAATTGTTGTACAGAATTTCAGCTGGAGTTCTTTCCCAGAAGCAAGTAATTTCACTTTAGCACCTGTTCAGTAAAAGTCAAGTAGGTCTTTAATGTTATTTTTAACTTTACACAGTTGAGTATAGTACAGTTACAAAAGAAACTGTTTCCCTCGGACCAAGGTGCTACTTAAATTAACAGAAGACTAACACATACCAACCTAGCAACATACTGTATGGTGCATAATGAGCAAAAACTGTGCAAACATTGCAGGACAGTGCAAAAAGAGAGGACAACTGACACCAACGAGCACAAACAGCACAGTAAACCCAGTACTGAGAAGGCGCAGTTTGGTTGTCCAATGAGGTAGCAATAAAAATAAATAAAAGTAACTGTAAACATGGCGACAATAAGATAAAAAATAGTAGTTAAATAATAAAGTGTGTTAATGAGTGTATGTGTGTGTGGTATCAGATTAGTCCCTGAGAGTTCAGTAGTCTGACGGCATGGGGGATAAAGCTGTTTGAGTCTGGCTGTAAAGGCCCGAATGCTCCGGGACCTATTTCCAGAAGGCAGGAGGGTGAAACGATAATGTGAGGGGTGGGTGGGGTCATCCACAATGGTGGTGGCTTTGCGGATGCAGTGTGTGGTGTGAATATCTGTGATGGAGGGGAGAGATATGTTAGGGTTATCTTCTTCTGAAGATGCGCTGGAAACAAACCAGTCTCTGAACACAGAACAACACAGACAGCTGTGATGACGTTTTACTTGCTGCAAGGTGTAGGGAATCCACTTGCAGAGTCTCCGCAGTTTCAGCAAAATGATGGTTTATTGAACAGCAAAAATAATACAATGTAATACAGTGTAGAGACACACCGGGTACTGAAAGGCAGCTCAGATACAAATTGAAGACAGTTCTTCACCCCCCTTTATACCCAAAAAGGCCCTCCCCACCAAGGTGTTGTGTGTAGGTGTTGTGAGTGAATTTACATATAAAGAGTGACCCCCTGGAGTGTGAGGATCCTGAGACAGGGACGGGACAGGACAGGGTGGAGACTTTTATGATCATTGTAATTCAATTCTTATCACCTTATCTTATCCTTATCACCATAGTGGTGCCAACTGGAACCCCCATTCTCTCCCTGGCTTCCCCCATGATCATAAATTCCTAACATTGTCTGCATTCAAATGATCAACCAAGAACCTTGGGACATTTTTACCACTTTTCCTTACAAAGGGAAGCCCGGTCCTGACCTCGAGGTGTCAGCCTCTCAGTCGAACTCAGCCAACTTCGAAAGAGTAACTCCCCTCGCAGTGTCTTTTATTGAGGTACACAAACAGGATATGCAACTGACATTGAACATTGTTTGTCACCATATATGGGGTGGAAATATTCAAGCGACAGTTCTTGAGACGTGTTATTGCTCAATTAAGATCAAGCTGCGGCAGGGTGTTGTTTCTAAGCGTCTAGCAAAATGATGATAAAAAAAGTACATATTTCTCTAACACGATACTCCCAATGATTTTCTCACCTGTCATCACTATCTGTTGTAGGGACTTGTGATCTGAGGCGACACAGTTCTCAAAGCAGACCGTGATGCAGCTGCTCAGGGTGCTTTCAACAGTTCCCCAATAGAGTGTGAGAATGGGAGATGGGCTTTTCTGAGCTTCCGTGGAGAGTAGAGGTGCTGCTGTGCTTTCCTTACTATGGAGCTGATGTTGAAGGACCTGGTGAGATTCTCCGCCAGATGGACAACAAGGAATCTGGTACTCTCTACGATCTCCACAGATGAGCCATCGATGTGCAGCAGAGAGTGGTCACTCTGTGTTTTGTGTTCTTCTAACGTCAACAACCATCTCTTTGGTCAACATTCAGAGACAGGTTGTTGGCTCTGCAGCAGTCCGATAGTCATCACACTTCCTCTTTGTATGCTGAGTCACCGTTTTTATTGATGAGACCCACAACAGTCTTGTCATCTGCCTGATGTTGATGATGGAATTCGAAATGTGCATTGCTGCTCAGTTGTGAGTCATCGGAGTTAACAGCAGTGGGCTGAGCATAAAGTCCTGGGTTCCTGCTACAGCGTCTGAGCAGTTGCCTTCGTCGCCCATAGCTCCTGCGCAGCCCGAGCAGCCGCCTCCGCTGCCCCCTGCGGCCCCAGAGCCCGAGCAGCCGCCGCCTGCTTTGCCCGTAGCTCCTGAGCAGCCGCCTCCGCTGCCCCCTGCGGCCCCAGAGCCCACGCCCGAGGCGCTCCCTCCGCCTCAAATGACTGTGCCCCCTGGGGCTCTTGTTCCTGGCCCCACTCCTGTCCCTGACCCAGCTCCAGACTTTCCTGCCCTAGTCCCCGAGGAGGTCCCGGACAGTCTGACCACCGTGTGTGCCACGCCCCCTGATTATCCACGTGTGCTTCCCTGATCGTACCCAGCTGTGTCCGATTATTTTCAATCAGTCCTGTCTATTTGAGTTCATGTCTTACTAGAGTTCAGTGTCCGTCATTGAAGTCCGTCTGCGTGAGATGTTTCCTGCACCCCGTGTTCCTAATAAATCCCCGTATCCTGCCTGCCTTGCCTGTTTCCTGCCCGTCCGCCGCTCCCGTTAAATGGCGATCGTGACACAAGGCACACGCACATCAAGTACCAATGCAGCAAATACAGATGAACAATTTAGGAGGAATACTAGTCAAAGGAAGGAAGAAAAGCAGCCCACCCTATCTCATGGTCACGGACACAAACATCAGGGAGTGTTATGAAGAAGACATCACACTTAACACCATTGGTTTTATGCAGTGAATTACACCAGAGAGAGTTTTTACATTCTAGCTGTGTTACGTAACATTCCTCAGCCTTCAGGTTTTTTCCACACAATGCACGACATGCAGGGGTGCCAAACAAAACAGCGGAACTGCAGTGTAGCCAATTATTTGTTTCAGTAGTTTTAAGAAAACTAGAACATAAAATGTTTGTTTTACTTAGTCCACAAAAGAGTTTTTACCTATCTTAGTGTATTTTACATCACATACACTCTCGGTCCGTTGTGGAGTCCATCCCACTGTAGTTGGAGAATGCTGCCATCAGTCGCTTGGTGTAGCACTCGCAGGATTTACCAGGCTCCTGTTTAAACTGATGCATCATGCCCCAGTCCATGCGCAGGAGGACCAGTCTCTGAAGGGCTGTCGCATGGTGAGGCCTGTTCTGCCTGGGGTCCAGCAGGTCACTGGCAATGTCCTTCAACTCACAGTGGGCTTGCGTTCATAGTGGGGTACCGCAGGGTTCGATTTTAGGACCACTATTGTTCCTAATTTACATAAATGATATGGATACCAATATATACAGTAAACTGGTGAAATTTGCAGATGACACCAAGGTGGGTGGTGTAGCAGATACTGAATTAGTGGCTCAGCAGCTACAGCGGGATCTTGATTTAATTAGTGACTGGGCCGATACCTGGCAGATGAAATTTAACGTCGATAAATATAAGGTACTCCATCTAGGGAGCAGAAATATAAAGTACAGGTATTTCATGGGTGTCACTGAAATAAAGGTAGCTGATCATGAGAAAGACCTTGGTGTGTATGTTGATGCTTCCATGTCCCATTCTCGCCAGTGTGGGGAAGCAATAAAAAAGGCCAATAGGATGTTGGGGTATATCTCCAGGTGTGTGGAGTTTAAGTCAAGGGAGGTAATGCTAAGATTATACAATTCCTTGGTGAGACCTCACCTAGAATATTGTGTGCAGGTTTGGTCACCATATCTTAAAAAGGACATTGTGGCCTTAGAAAAGGTGCAGCGTAGGGCCACAAAAATGATTCCTGGTCTTAGAGGAATGTCATACGAGGAACGGTTACTTGAGCTAAATCTGTTCAGTCTCAAGCAAAGGAGATTGAGGGGGGACATGATCCAGGTATATAAGATTCTAACAGGTTTGGATGCTGTTCAACCAAATAGTTACTTCAGCATTAGTTTAAATACACGAACTCGCGGCCATAGGTGGAAATTAGCGGGAGAACATTTCAAGCTGGATTTAAGGAAGCACTTCTTTACGCAGCGTGTAGAGTATGGAATAGTCTTCCTGATAATGTAGTGCAAGCTGAATCCTTGGGTTCCTTTAAATCAGAGCTAGATAAGATTTTAACGACTCTGAGCTATTAGTTTAGTTCTCCCCAAGCGAGCTTGATGGGCCGAATGGCCTCGTCTCGTTTGTATAGTTCTTATGTTCTTATGTTCAACTCCTTCATCTACAGTGTCAGATGAGCAAACCTTATCTCCCCCTTGAGGATTTGGACATACCAACATAGGGGCAAGAATTTCTGCTACCTCGTCCTGCTGCCTGAGTGTTTCGCCACGGCACTTCTTCACCGAGAAGGAGGTAGAGTCGGGTGCTGAATGGTTATGATCCTCGTCTGCAGGGGGGAGAGGGGAAGGGGCAGGGGAACCACTGGCTACTCCTCCCTCGGTGGCATAAGGAGGAAGCTGCTGTTTGGGCAGCAATGCTTGGGCAGGAGCCACACAGTTTATTTCTGGGTATCTAATTAGCGGACACCATTAGGTCCCTTCAGGGGCTCCACAGACAAACTCATTGACAAAATAGAATTGTCACAGAAAAATTCTTTGTCACATGCTCAGTCGACATGGACTGTGTGCTATTTACATATTTTTGGCACAAACGAAATCTCATATGCATATCGATGTATCTTTCGCACAAGTGGACCTCCATCACTTTAAAGAGGGTAAACTCTGATCAGGAAATTTACGACGTCAGAATAAACGGATTTTTTAACAGAAGTAACTGACATGCCCTAATAAGGAAATGCATACAATCAGAATACAATATCTGTGGTTTTTAACAGTGGTAACAATCTGATAATGAAAGGAATCAGATCAACATTTCTATAGCATGTAACAGAGCTTGCTCCCCTCCAGAACTCATTGTTCCAGTAGTTATCTGAAATCATCTGCAGGAGCTATTCTTTTATTTGTATATTAAGCATAATTATTCATGAATATTATTGATTATGTTTATTTGTTTAATGTTTTTATTTATTCGTATTTATTGTTTATAATATAATGTTATATAGTATTGCAACACTTGAAACGAGAGGTACTTGCCTGCCTTAGTGATATTTACTATTGTCTAAGTGTATTCACACCTGTAGGAGGCAGCAATGGTTGTTATTAAAGGTGCTGAGATTACGCGGCTCAGGGCTGAAGGTGCAAAGTGAAACAGTCATTGACCGTATTTGCCATGTGTGATGGTGTCTGCATATCGGCCCTTTTGCGCCAAACAAACCAGTTCAAAGTACTGTGTGTTAAAATATCATATGAATAAATCCTCTCAAGAACTAAACTCAATATCGTATCCTCATCATTCAACGCGTCTGACTTTTGCACCTCTTACCACAAGGCAGTGGATTACATGGGGAAATTACAAACAAGGAGAATTTAATCTGTTTTTCCTCTACATTGTCGTTATTCAGAATATTACAGACTATGAACAAAAACGGACAATGTAAGAAAATAAAAAAATGTGTATGACAGAAAGCTAGAGTATTTTTGCAATGGTGAGCACTAGCTGGTTTATGTACTAGCTCACACTCAAGAAACAGCATAAATGCTACTCATACACAGTTGGGGGGCAGGGGTCAGTCCTTGTGCCTGTAATGAGGTCACCAGTTGAAACTAACCCAGCCTCAGCACGTCTGTGGGTCCTTGAGCAAGGCCCTTAACCCCCAGCTCCCTGGGCGCCCCAACAGGTAGCTGCACTTCGCGGACAACTTACTCCACAAAGAGTAAGTTGAGGGAGACATAAAAAACACAATTTCCCCACGGGGATTAATAAAGTCCATCCATCTATGGAATATTATTTAGCACTATATAACGCAGAATATAAGAATTACGATTTTATAAAAAGTATGCCAAATATCCATGATATAATCATTACAATGTAAACATTATAATGTAATCAACACAATGGAACCAACTGAGTATGTATTTGCACCTTTTGTTAGTCTGAGTTTCTGTTAGCTACTTTGTTAGTCCTGAATCTATGAATATTCACATTTTTATCGCGTATATTTTATCACTATGTAAAAGGACAAATATATTATCAACCTTTTAGTGAGACAATGTGTAAACGGCTGAAACTACCAAGGTTTACTACTGAAGGAAGGGATTCACCTGAGTTCACCAAAAGTTCATGGCTGAGTATTTTTAAAAAACCAAGTGGAGCTGCTCGCGCCACTATTATGTTCAACCGAGAGGCCAAACGGTAAAAGAAATGACTGTCAAACTTATCACCTAGGGGTAAATATAAATCTATACAAATATCACCTGCATGCACATTACTTCTTTTACAATAACCAACTCCTGATCCATACTGTTAGTCGTGAAAAAAATAACTATTGTGTACATAGAGGCCCTGTGTAAAAAGATAACTGCCAAGGAAAAGATCAAAAACATTTATTTCAAGGATTCAAAGTTTTTATGGTCATGTACAGTGTACAGTGCAGTTCTTATTTGATTAACTTGAATGTCTTCACAGACAAGACGATTAAACAAATAAAGCAGCGCAACATTACAGTAACTAACAACAAACAAAGCTCACGAGTACTATTACAATATTCATATCATTTATTTAAATTTAATTTTACCAAGTAAATTAATTGAAAAGCAGTTACCGCTTTACCTGCTTCTCGGGAGAAATAGCAGATATACAAACGTCATGTATGTAACTAAAATCTTAAGCCAATAAGGGCAAAGTTGTGTCGTAATGGAGGCGGATCCAGCCTGTGCAGCCTGCTAAGAGGTGCTGCCTGATGTGTCTTGCTCTCGCGGAGTTTTGGTACCATGTGACATGGTGACGTAATGCAACGGGCGATAAAAAATATAACCATGATGCATTGCGTCAGGACCAGAATGCATTGCTTTAAGCTAGCGCTGTATGTGGGTGCATGAAGTGGAAAGCACCCAATAATAAACATAACATTTTTTTAAAAATGTTTTCTTCACCGGTGCAGTGAATTTAAATAAAGAGCTATGATGGTGCTGCAAATGGCTTTGCATAGTAGTTAGTAGTAGCATTAGCCGCTGTGTGCGGCATTAGCTTTCTACAGTCCTTACAGATGGTTCGTGTTTTGTCTGTCTCCCTTTCGCCATTTATATTTTCCGCCGGGCACCCGAAATGCTGACACACAAAAGATTCAAAAGTGTCTGGGGTATCTACTATAGTAATTTAGTCAGATGCCGACATATTTACAGCAGCTCATTTGCAGCGCATTCGTGAAACGGCTTTTCGCTCCAACGAGAAATCTCGTCATGTTGTAATATCGCGAGATCTCGTGACACGCGTTTCACTCCCACTTCTTAGTAACAGTCATGATTTGATAAAGTGACAACCTGCGTAATAATTGGTAATACATAGAGTTTGCTATTGTTCAGGCTAGCAGACTGTTATGGCTTGAGGTTAATGGTGCCTGTTACTTGTGAATTTTCACATTTGCAGGGATCTTCTGCCTCGTGAACGTGAAACGGGTAATTATGCTAAAAGAAGAAAAAAGCAGAACTGCAATGTGTGTAAGGCTGGTGCTGATTTTTCAGTCTGAACACAGTAAAATTTATACAAATTACCTGTATTCAAACTTGTATTCTTTATATAGTTTGGTTAATTACTATTTAAAAGTTTTATCTGCGCTCCATTGTATAACTTATATTGGAGACTTGTATGTACTTTTCGATTGGAAATGGTTAGCTGTATACAGGGGCGCCGCTAAGGGGGGGAAAGTTGGGACAATTCTAAGGGCCCACGCCCTTTAGGGGCCCCCAGAGATCTGAATGGGTGTGGTAGGGGGGCCCAACCTCATATTTTGTCATAGGGCCCAAAATTGCTAGCGGCGCCCCTGGCTGTATATACTTTGAATATTTTTATGATTAATTTCTTTGTTTATTTAATTTGGCAACAGATCTACACTTTTAGCAGTATTGCTGTCAATTTTTGTGAAAGTTGTTACTAAATAAAACAAAAGAAGCAGACTTGTGTAAATCCTATATTGGTCGTGTATTCTTCCTGTAGCGTAGTGACAGCTTTTTGTACGGAAGCCGTGAACGGCTGTGCTTGCAAATATATTTTCTTCTGAATAATTAGAAGGATAAGCATATTTTGTCGCCGCCGCGAGATAGTCATGCCATACACAGCTCTGCTCGTTTTTGTACTGTAACCGTGTTACTTAATTTGCGAATCCATGAATTTAACGTTGACATTAAGTCAACATTGACATTGACAACGTTGACATTAAGTGTTGCACCTATCTAGTGTTTTACCGTGAAGGGCATGTTATATCTTGTCTCTAAGTCGCACTATGGTCCAGGGGAATGCTATGTCATATTAGAACATGTGTCGATGATGTGGCAATATAAATATTTTAGAATACTGTCAGTTTTAGTTTCAGAAATCCATCATTTGAGAAAAAAGGCCAGTCACGACAAATATATATGGAATATAACAACAGAGGTTAGCTGTATTTGTTTAAGTGTAAAGATGCACATAGAAACATGCATGAGCTCATCTGAGAATAAACTGAATGCAATGAAGATTTGTGACTCCTGCTGGAAAATGCGAATAGTGGCAGGGTCTTCAAGCAGTACATTTGTCTGAGAGTCAGTTAATATTAGGAAAGGCACCGTTTTTTTTTCAATGGCGCTAATTATCAAGAAGGAAATGGAGTACCCCAGTACCTGGTTTACGGGCACTGGAAGCTCCAGTATCAGTCAGACTTTCATGTAAGTATATGTGTGTTTAATGACTTGTGCATGTTTCATCTTTACCAGGGGCAGAGGGGAAACTCAATAAATAGCCTTCTCTCACACTTCCAGGCCTGCAGAACTGAGCATGTCCCCTGGTTTTGTGCATATGTCTGTAGGCTTTGAGTTTTTCCTATGGGGGCTTCAATTTCCTCCCAGAGTACAAATACGTGCAGATCAGTTGCATTGGGGAGTCCATACTGTGATGCTGAGTGGGTGTAGGAGGAGATTGAGAGATGAAACTCCGGATGATTTACTCCCTCGGCTAACTAACCAGAACAGGATCGTACCAATACCAAAATGATAAGTTTATAAATGTTTTTCACTACCCTGATTCATTCAGTTATTTCTGTTTGTTAATTCCATCCCCCAAGCAAATACATAAATAAACAAACAAATATTCAGGGGGAATGTGTCATAGGTGATAGAATCAGTGGATGAATCTAAAGAAAAAAAGTAATGATTTCTTTCTCTCCAAAACACAATGCACAAAACTCTTAAGTTAGGTAAGACATTGAAATTTTATGACAGTAGCATGATGCAGAGGAACAACAGAAGGAAAAATCTAACTAAACCTGAGTCAACTAGGACTAATTACACTAAATTAAGTGGAACACACAAAATACCTAAAACAACTTAATAAACAAGCAAGAAATATTACATTTGATTAACTATACTGATGCCTGAGGGAAGTTCTTGTGCATAATGCAGCAAGTATATACAGCTGCAGAGACACTACACATAGTGCAAATAAATTAAAAAGTATACAGTACACACACTGATTCCTGAAAAATCTAAATACCATGGAATACTAATGAAATACTGATGATGATGATAATAATAGAAATAATAATGAATTAGTTTAGGGTATTATGCAATTGACATGTACAATTAAAAAAGAAATTGCACCAGACATTTCCTGTGGCAAAGAAGGGTTGCTTTGTGCCACATTACTCAAGTCAATTCACTTTATTTTGTATAGTACATTTTCATAGCCTTACATTGTCTCAAAGCACTTTACTTTGTCCCTGCCCAATTGTCCCAGTGAGCAAGATCTAGCCTGAAAAATTAGAAAGCGACATTGGCAAGGATAAACTCAGTCATAGTAAGAAACCTTTGGAGGAACCAGAGTGAAAGGGGGAGCCCATCCTCCACAGGGCAGAAGTCAGGTTAACAAAGTCCTGATTTATATGGTTTATATGGTTCAATTAGTTAAGTCCGGATGTAAATACAGAATAACTGGCAGCAGGGCACACAGGAAAGACGTAAACAGGCAGGAGGGCAGGCAGGAGGGTGGCACAGGCAGGACGTAATGGGCAGGAGGGCGGGCAGGCAGGGCAGCACAGGCAGCCAGAACTGTTTTGCCACTGCAGTTTGTTTTACAATTTCATCTGCATTTGTTCCCCCAAGGTATAACAGCAGCTAATTTATGAACATGCTGCTTTTCAGAAAAGTTTAATTTCCAGGAGCATGACCAGTGCATACATTTAGTGTTGATGGTTCTTTGTAAAATGGATGTTCTGTACTTTTATTGATCTGTCCATCCATCCATCCATCCATCCATCCATCCATCCATCCATCCATCCATCCATCCATTCATCCATTTTCTAACTACTTCTGATGAAGTTCCGGGTTATGAGGTATCCTGAAGCCCAGGCAATATGGGACAAACACACACATGCACACACATAGGGTATACCTATCCTTATGGGGCCCGCTCATTGACTTCTATTGGATAAATGCTAACGCTAACTATGACAATCTTAACCCCCACCCTGCCCTAACCATAACCATAAGTAACCAAGCAAAATAAAAGAGGTTTTGCATTTTTAGTTTTTCCACAGCAGTCACAGATTTTTATAAAATAGAGTTTTCCTGGTTTTCAGTTTCGTGGTCCCCATAAGGGAAAAAAAAAACAGGTATTTATCACGCTATGGGGTAGGATAGGTATACCCGCTCGCACACACACACACAGACATGCACACAAATGGATAGATCACCACAGTTACTATGGATGTCGATCCTGCAATAATGAGACAGAACTATCATACTTAACAGGATCATATCCCTAGTTCTACATATGCATAATTATATTTAAAAAAGATCCCACGCACCTAGCACATGAGATGTTTGAACTTCTGCCCTCTGGTAAACGTTACCGCAGTATGCATTGCAGAACAACCAGATTTAATAAGAGCTTCTAACCCCAAAGCCATCAGAATACTAAATGCTAATGAACATACGTTTATGTGAAACCCTACTCTCTCTTACTCTCTGTGCACTTTATTACCACAACTGGTATTAAGTTTACTTTTTATTTATATAGTATAGTGCAATAATATAATCACGATTTGTGTGTGAGTGTGCCCTGTGATGGGCTGCCCCCCATCCTGGATTGTTCCCTGCCTCGTGCCCATTCCACATTCCGGGATAGGTTCCGGACCACCCGCGACCCAGTAGGATAAGCAGTTTGGAAAATGGATGGATGGATATAACTAACATAAGACAGACATTACACCTAACAAACAATAAACACGAAATAAAGGAGTGGATACAAAAAAAATGTAATGCAATGACCAGATTTAACACCTGGATTATGTCCCCCCTTAGTCTCCTTTGCTCGAGGCTAAACAGATTCAGCTCAGCTAACCTCTCCTCATTAAACATTCCTCTAAGACCAGGAATCATTCTCCCAGCCAAGCAAGCCTGAGTCCGGCTTCCACTCCCCCGATCCCCAGCAATGTTAACTTGGAAGGGCGTATTCTGTATGCACAACTGAGACAACCCAGGTGGAGCTCAGCTTATCGGCTGGCAAAATTGCCTTCAGGTATCACCCACCCTAGTGAGAGTCCAAGCTAGGGCCGTTCTCAGAACTCACCCTAAACGAAGTCCTGCTCAAAAGTTGTAATGACCGCCTGAGGTACCTGTCAGCCTTGCCCGTAATGAGTCAGTGGGTGTAGCCGGGCTGACACGCTTTTGGGCATCCAATTGCTGAGAACTCCCCTTCGGTTCTGACAAACTGTACGATCACAAGCAGTGACAGCAGAGCCACAGACAAGCTCAACCAACAGAGAGCGAATGGTAAGCACCCAGCACCCGAAGGGCTCAACTGATCACATCCAAACGACTTCCTGATGGGATTGTGTACGTAACTGGTTTACTGTTGTTAATAGTGGTTGAACTTCTATGCAAGTCCCCTTGTTGGGGGAGAGGGAATGAATGAAAGCATAAGGTGAAATAAAACCTAAAATAAATCAAAAAGGTTAAACGGGAATCAAACCAAATGAATTGTGTTTCTTATTCAATTGTAAACATCAATTAGTTATGCAACAATAACCTAATTGGATGTTAATGTATTGTGATCAAACTGATTTAGTCCGTGAAGTTGATTCCTGCTTTCAGGCAAGAACCTGTGTGTCCAATTATGCGTGTTGTATCACTGCAGTTGACCACCAGAGACCCAACTCAGATGTTGTTAACCTACTATGGCGGACCACTAGAGGTGCAATTTCAATGGAGTGGCACTGCTATGGCTTGCCACTAGAAGCGCAATTTCAAAATTGAGTGGTAGTTCTATGCCTGACCACTAGAAGCGCAATTTCGAAATGGAGTGGTAGTTCTATGCCTGACCACCGGGGGCGCAATATCGAAATGGAGTTGTAGTTCTATGCCTGACCACTGGAGGCGCGATTTTGAAATGGAGTGGTAGTTCTATGCCTGACCACTGGAGGCGCAATTTCGAACTGGAGTGGTAGTTCTATGCCTGACCACCGGGGGCGCAATATCGAAATGGAGTGGTACTTCTATGCCTGACCACCGGGGGCGCAATATCGAAATGGAGTGGTAGTTCTATGCCTGACCACCGGGGGCGCAATTTCGAAATGGAGTGGTAGTTCTATGCCTGACCACTAGAGGCACGATTTCGAAATGGAATAGTAGTTCTATGCCTGACCACTAGAGGCGCGATTTCGAAATGGAGTAGTAGTTCTATGGCTTGTCACTAGAAGCGCAATTTCAAAATTGAGTGGTAGTTCTATGCCTGACCACTAGAAGCGCAATTTCGAAATGGAGTGGTAGTTCTATGCCTGACCACCGGGGGCGCAATATCGAAATGGAGTGGTAGTTCTATGCCTGACCACTAGAGGCGCGATTTCGAAATGGAGTAGTACTTCTATGGCTTGCCACTAGAAGCGCAATTTCAAAATTGAGTGGTAGTTCTATGCCTGACCACTAGAAGCCCAATTTCGAAATGGAGTGGTAGTTCTATGCCTGACCACCGGGGGCGCAATATCGAAATGGAGTGGTAGTTCTATGCCTGGCCACTAGAGGCGCAATATCGAAATTGAGTGGTAGTTCTATGCCTGACCACCGGGGGCGCAATATCGAAATGGAGTGGTAGTTCTATGCCTGACCACTAGAGGCGCGATTTCGAAATGGAGTAGTACTTCTATGGCTTGCCACTAGAAGCGCAATTTCAAAATTGAGTGGTAGTTCTATGCCTGACCACTAGAAGCCCAATTTCGAAATGGAGTGGTAGTTCTATGCCTGACCACCGGGGGCGCAATATCGAAATGGAGTGGTAGTTCTATGCCTGACCACTAGAGGCGCGATTTCGAAATGGAGTGGTAGTTCTATGCCTGACCACTAGAGGTGCAATTTCGAACTGGAGTGGTAGTTCTATGCCTGACCACCGGGGGCGCAATATCGAAATGGAGTGGTAGTTCTATGCCTGACCACCGGGGGCGCAATATCAAAATGGAGTGGTAGTTCTATGCCTGGCCACTAGAGGCGCAATATCGAAATTGAGTGGTAGTTCTATGCCGGGCCACTAGAGGCGCAATTTCGAAATGGAGTGGTAGTTCTATGCCTGACCACTAGAGGCACGATTTCGAAATGGAATAGTAGTTCTATGCCTGACCACTAGAGGCGCAATTTCGAAATGGAGTAGTAGTTCTATGGCTTGTCACTAGAAGCGCAATTTCAAAATTGAGTGGTAGTTCTATGCCTGACCACTAGAAGCGCAATTTCGAAATGGAGTGGTAGTTCTATGCCTGACCACCGGGGGCGCAATATCGAAATGGAGTGGTAGTTCTATGCCTGACCACTAGAGGCGCGATTTCGAAATGGAGTAGTACTTCTATGGCTTGCCACTAGAAGCGCAATTTCAAAATTGAGTGGTAGTTCTATGCCTGACCACTAGAAGCCCAATTTCGAAATGGAGTGGTAGTTCTATGCCTGACCACCGGGGGCGCAATATCGAAATGGAGTGGTAGTTCTATGCCTGACCACTAGAAGCGCGATTTCGAAATGGAGTGGTAGTTCTATGCCTGACCACTAGAGGCGCAATTTCGAACTGGAGTGGTAGTTCTATGCCTGACCACCGGGGGCGCAATATCGAAATGGAGTGGTAGTTCTATGCCTGACCACCGGGGGCGCAATATCAAAATAGAGTGGTAGTTCTATGCCTGGCCACTAGAGGCGCAATATCGAAATTGAGTGGTAGTTCTATGCCTGGCCACTAGAGGCGCAATTTCGAAATGGAGTGGTAGTTCTATGCCTGACCACTAGAGGTAACCAAAGATATAGCTAGGCGGTTGCCGACGCTAGATGAGTGACACACACATTTAATGCATGCGCATGCTGCTTGTGGCCTTCTTCTGTGCCTTGCACAGTATAAAACCCCTTAAAACAATTACTGAAGCGAGACGGCGCACGCGTTACGGCGACAGATTTAAATTGTGAGTGCACTATATCTCGTCGCAAATGGTGCTTAACCACGGCGGGTCTCAAGCACAGGAGACTCCCAATTTCTAAATGACACACACTTGGCTCACAGCGCAAAGTTGTGTTAAACTTGCTTTGTCTAAAGCAGGCACACACATACGAGTATGATCCTGATAGGTAACTAAGCTATCGGTCTTATGTCCAAGCGCAACATAATTTAGGTTAGAACCTCATAACAAGTATTCCCATTCGCTAATAGAGAGATCTCTCCCAGGATATATAGAAACGGAGACACTCGTCCGAATTGAACCTGGAAACAAAGCGCTACATCTGAGAATCTCGTCAGACATAGGGTTAAAGTTTACTGCAGTTTAATACGAAAGAACTACAATGAAATCACCGAAAATAAAACAAAATAATATAACTACTAATAATAGAAATAAAAATAACTATAATAAGCCCATATGATCCCGCTTAAATGCCTTCAGATTGCCATGAGTGCGACTTTTGCAACCAGTTGACAGTAGCGCTTCTTCACTGCACGTTCGGTCATAAAAAGTTTAAATTGTGTGCTCAGAATAAGTTTAAACCTTGTGCCTTGTGATTATTAACCAATTTTTATGCTGAATGGTCGGCTCAAACTCAATTGCGAAACACCGTGAGTCTGTTAATGTGTGACTTAAATGGAACTCATTAATAACCAGTATCACGTAATAACCTGGGTTAGAATAGAAGGCTTGTCCAACGAGCTGCGTCACCAGGTAATGTAAACGATCGGTAGCGAAGCTCCCCTCACGGCCAATGAGAGAGAGTCTCGCGATATTTCAGGCGAATTTGAGGTTTCAGAGCGTAGATCGCACAGGCAGGGATTCTTGTGAGCACTCAATGAACGGAGGCTGAAGTTGTGTAAAAGACATGCATTTATTCCTATAACTAACATAAGACAGACATTACACCTAACAAACAATAAACACGAAATAACGGAGTGGACACAAACAATGTAATCATGAAAATGCAATGACCAGATTTAAAATGAGTAACCTTAAAAGGGAAAATACTGTTCTGCAAAGCAAGCAATTTGTGGAAATACTGTCCTAAAGTAATATAGCAGGTGAATAGGAGTTTAGGTTGTTATAAATGAAAGGAAGTTTGTTTACTTGGTTGCAGAGTGGGGGGGGGGGGGTCTTGGCAGTTGGTTGCGGAGGCTGATGAGCTGATGGGTGATGGCACTCAGGGAGGCGCGGTGTTTGCAGCGGTTGTTGGAGTGGAGCCCCTCTGATTCCCTCTCCTGGTGAAGCTTGGGCTTGGTTGCAGTTCTCTGTCCAGCTGGGTCTTCACTGATAGGCTTCAGGAGGGCTTCTTGTGGGCTTCTCTTCTCTTGGGCTGATGTTCTCTGCCTCTCTTCGTGCTGATGGTCTTTTGTTTTCTCCTCCCTTCTGTTTCTCCTCTCCTGGCTTTGTTCTGAGGTGCCAGGTTTTATAGTGTAAAGTTCGTGAATAGGAGTGACCAGGAATTCGACTCCTGGACCAATGGCTGACCATCCATTTGGCGGGCTTTCGGAAGGGGGTCTGTATCAGTCCTTTTGAGATTTATGACCAGAGTGATTTCCCTTGTATTGATGATTTTCGTTAGGCTGGTGTAACTTTTGATATATTCACTTTCGTGGTAACCACTGACCAGATTTGGAAACTGGAGTGATTTTCCATCGGTTTGATACCAAACATGCCATAGCAGCCTAGCGGTTCACACCTCATACCATCTGTAATGATTAATTAATGATTACTTATATTATGTCGTTATGTTATATTACTCACACCTTATTTTATGCCTCACAATCTATATAATTGTAAATATACTGTGTAGCTGCTGGCGCGTTCCAAACTAAATCTCATTGTACTTACAATGTCAATAAAAACATCCATCCATCCATCTAGGCAGGCCAGTGTCGCCTCCATCCTTCCTGAAGTCAGTGATTCCTTTGTCTTTGTGCTGTTTAGTGCCAAATTGTTTGCTGAACTCCAACCTATCAGTTTCTGGACCTCATCTCTGTAAGCTGACTCATAAGAACCAAAGAGATTTACAAATGAGAGGAGGCCATTCGGCCCATCAAGCTCCTTTGAGGAGAACTTAGCTAATAGCTCAAAAATCTTATCTAGCTCTGATTTAAAAGAACCCAGGGTTTTAGCTTGTGTTACAATAACAGGAAGACTATTCCATACTCTAACTACACGCTGTGTACAGAAATGCTTCATCAAATTCGTTTTAAAATGTTCTCCAGCTAATTTCCACTTATGGCCACGAGTTCTGGTATTTAAACTAACATTGAAATAGCCATTTGGCTGAACAGCATCCAGACCTGTTAGAATCTTAAACACCTGGATTATGTCCCCCCTTAGTCTCCTTTGCTCGAGGCTAAACAGATTCAGCTCAGCTAACCTCTCCTCATTAGACATTCCTCTAAGACCAGGAATCATTCTCGTTGCCCTACGTTGCACCTTTTCCAAGGCAGCAATGTCCTTCTTAAGGTATGGTAACCAAACCCGCACACAATATTCTAGGTGGGGTCTTACCAAGGAATTATATTATCGTAGCATCACTTGCCTTGTCTTAAACTCCACACACCTAGAGATGCAATGTGCCTTCTCGCGTGGTGTTCCTGCAGAGGGAGTCTGTGAGTGCTGGAGATTGGGGGAGGGGGCAGTGTGGCTATGTCTGCTCTGTGTTCCTCCAGACGAGCAAAGAAGCTGTTTAGCTCCTTTGCTAAAAGGGCGTTGCTGTTAACAGTGACGGTGTTGTTGCCTTTGAAGTTTGTAATGTGTTGTATTCCCTGCCACACCCACTGTGGGTTGTTGTATGTGAAGTAGACCTCTATTTTCTGTTTCTCTGCCTGCCTGGCAACCTTGATGCCCCTATTCAGGTTAGCTCTGGCTGCACTCTGTGTTCTTGACTGCGCTGTCTTGTCCTGTAGTATTGTATTGTTGCTCTTGTGTTTATCTTGCACTTTCTCCCTCTGTTTGTGCTCCTTTCACTCTGTATAGTTCTATCTTGCCCGCACTTGTGTCATCTTGTGTTGTTTCTGTTTTTCTTCTTTGTGTTGCACCGTGGTCCAGGAGGAACAATGTTTCCTTTCACTGTGTACTGTGTATATTGCTGAAATAACAATAAACCCACTTGACCACCTGCCTCAATTCATCCTGAAGAGTTTTCCAATGTTGTTCAAAGGTCTGTTTGTTTCGAGTGAAGGACACGCCCCTGGACGTGCTGGATAAGGGGACCACAGATCAGTGTCCTCAGTCCTGCTTCTCCCTTCAAAGCTGAGAGGAAGATGACCCGCCTGCTGCTTCTGGTTTTGGCTTATGGAGCTCTGCTTATCTCCACAGAGGCCCAGCAAGATTACCACAGTCTCCCTGCACTCACAAGACGGCCATTAAACTCGCAGTCGAAAATGCTCATCAAGGAACCCGTCAGCACATGAATTTCTATAACATCCAGGGCCGTCCGAAGGTAACTGCTGAGAAAGTGTTTACAAAAGTGTGAAACTTTCATCATCTGCAAGCTGAACTAATGAGTATCACATTGATTTTGATGTTTTAATTTCAATGCATATGATGCTTAATGTCTCTTCACAATGAAAGTGATGGTTGTATATCTCAGCCCTGGTCAATTTTACCTTCTCACAGTTTCTCTCTGAATCTGCTGCAGTCAAGTCTGTGACAGTTTGCCATTTTTTGGGTGATTATTGTTTGTTATATTGCCTTTAAAACAGTTGTAGGCAATTTTGTATATAACGTGTTTATGTGATTTAGATCAGCAGTGAATACATTGACATTGAGATTCTCTTGAGAGCAACAAAATGTCCAAAGTCAACTGCAACAGACCATCGGGCTGACTGTATTTTCATGGACAAGAGGGTAAGTAAAGAGTCACTGTGACTGTGAGCATTGGACATATCAGTTAGCAAATTAATTTAGGTTCATGTTAACTTTTTTGATGCCCTGCGGGGGAAAGTTAGCCAACAATAAAGTAACAAATACATAGGTGGCCTCAAAGAGCCAGTTCCTTCACCTTATTCTCAAATTTTAGTAGGTTTACAGGCTTAAAGGCTGGATTACCAGGCAGAAGCAAATGCTAATCATCTGAGGGGTGACCTGTAGATTATGCTTCGAGCTATGAACCCTAGCTGGCCTTATTTAAAGACCTGTGGGCTGTACTACAAAGCGGGTTTTACATACCCAGAGTTAACTCAATCGAGCCAGGTTAACTAAAACTCATTGTTGAAATCAGCCTTAAATGGCAGTGTGGTGTTTTGTGGTGAAAGGGCAGGACTTAACTCTTGTTTTAATTAGAAAGCCAGTAATTAAACCTGGTCAGAGCAGGGTAGATGTGCAGTGTGAATTACCCTTTAAATTTACCTCTTTAAATAGTGAACTACAGGACCACTTAGCTTGATCGGAGGACAGTATTTTAATACAGAGCAGTGTTCAGTTAAACGGGATTTGTTGTTCATACTTTTAGATGAACTTGCTTTGTATAATATAGCCTTATGGTGACCCTGCTTTGGAAGCTCTTTCCTCTAAAATTGTTCTGTGTCATTAAACCCTGCACTCCAGCAGCTCTGCCTTAAATCATTAGATATATCTTTACTACACCTTCTCTCACTGTATTTATTGCCCACCACTCTTTAAATACTGTTTTTGTGTGTCTGTGTGTTTTTGCAGCCATTCATTAACTGTAGAGTTTGCAGCAGACGGTCTGGTAATGATCTTACACATCCATCAAATGACTGTGTACCAAACAAGAAAGTGGATGAAGTAAGTGTAGAGAGTCTTAGCATTATGGAAATGTAACAGGTGTGTGAATTGTGTCTAAACATGTGGTTAAACTTTGATTGTGTTTGTACATGCAAAAATTTGATCAGAGTACTGTTTATTAATGACAATGTAACTTTTAATCTGAACAACAGTGGCAGCACCAAGGAAAAGCTTGGGGGGGGGGCTCTAGCTCCTCCTCCAATGACCATAGTACCCCCACAGCACCCCCAAAATATTGGTTTCATTTTTTCTTTAACTATCTGTAAAATCTGTATATTGTGTAAGACATTTTTGCGGTTTTTACAGCATACTTGTAGTGTATTTTTTCTTCAAAGTACACATAGAGGCTCTGTGAGCTAGACGTTAGAATTTCATATTTTATCCTATTTTATCCATGCTGTAGCTTATCGTGCTGTGTGCTTCTATACACCATCTACATAAGCTGAAAAGCTAAAGCACCCGGTCTAAATAATCTCACTCCCCTATAGCACCTGTAGCATTAAGTCACTGGCGCTGCCACTGCTGAATAAACGACTCCAATCTGACTAAACCGCTTAACTTTTCCTCCCCATGTTACATTTCAGGACAAACGACGTAATATGTGTCCTTCTGATAAACCTCTTCTCAGACCTAAAACTGCCTTGGCTTCCAAGGACACTAAAGAAGCTGAAGGAGACCGTCTGGCTGTTTCTGATGGCTGATGGTCCTGCAATGTGGACCAGAGGAGGAAACTGGGAGGGAAAATGCTTTGCTTTATATCATGCCCACCCAAAGCCCCCAGTGAGTAAGCCATAGGCGCCGATAGCATGGAAAAACTCCCAAGAAGGAAGAAACCTTGGGAGGGACCAAACTCAAAGGGGGAGCCCATCCTCCTGGGGCCGGCAAAGTGTAGGTGCAGGATCACAAAAAAACTTGACGAGAGAAACGAGAGAATTCGACTGTCCCTCACAAAAACTGTAAAGTTTTAGTGGCTAAATTGCTTTTTCTATGCCTTTTCAAACAGGAGGAGATTTGTTTGGCTATACGTAGAAATTTTCTATACAATTTAGACAGCACAGAATCATTAACCTACTTTAATGCATTTATTAATACAACCACATATTTCACACATTTTGACATCAGTCATGCAGTGAAGATACAGTCTCTTTATTTCTTGACGCCAACCCTCCCCATTAATCCGGGCTTGGGACCGACACCTAGTTGAGCTGGCTTTCTCCCTTAAGTGGCTGGGTTAGGCTAAACTATGTACATATTTATGAAGACTACTATAAATTTATAAAGACCTCCCTAAATATGTAGTCTAACAAAACGCAGTTTAAAGAAGGTAGCCTACCTGGTAAACAAAGAAATTAAAAGGCCCACAGCATATAATCGGGCTATATCCAAGCAGTTTTTAAGAACGTAACCTACATGGCGAAATTGAATTACTTTCTGGACCAACAAACGCAACCAGACATGAACATTATGCACCTTCCTAGTCTTGATGTATGTCGTCATACAGATGAGGACGTTAAGGCAGCCTTTAGGTCCGACCCATCATGCACTGCAGTTTTTTGCAAATTCCTCAGATGGAAAACCATTAAATACCTCTTCTATTACCTTATATTACCTTATATTCATGTAATAAATATACAAATA
This sequence comes from Brienomyrus brachyistius, assembly GCF_023856365.1. NCBI lineage: Eukaryota > Metazoa > Chordata > Actinopteri > Osteoglossiformes > Mormyridae > Brienomyrus > Brienomyrus brachyistius. Next base: position 182,817 of record NW_026042499.1, on the reverse strand, counting down.
TCAATTAGTTGGAAATCAGCCAGACAGACGTAATTACTACAAATGGTTTCCACTGTATTTGTGACTCTGAGTGCCGCAGGCTTGGATGCAGTGCCGCACCATTTTGTAAGTAAATTAATAAATATTAATGAGACATCACCTACCACCCTGCAAAAAAGAAATTTGCCGCTCGTCCCCCTGCACATGAACCAACATGGCTGTGTCAACCAGCGGAGCTCCGGAGCCTCTGGAGAAACACGCGGCAAAAAAGGCTCGCATACGGTCTTCCAGAGTTTGGGAATACTTCAGTCATGACACCTTTTCTGCGCCTCTACTGTAGCTGGCGTTAATGACGCTGTTTCAGCCATTTTATATTTTCTGTTTACTTATTCTGTCATGTAAGACTGAGACAAATTATCGTTTACGACTATTCTTACACACTGTAGCCTGACTTGCTGACTTAAGTAAGCTTAACTATAAGCTACCTTTGCTAGTGTTTGTGAATAACATGTTTCTCTAGTTATGAAATTATTCCATGTTTTAGCATCTGTTTCAACATTAAAGTCAAATTGGTATATTGAAATATGTAAAAACTATTGAACTATTAGCTTAAGTCTAACATAGAAAATCCTACTGAATCTCTTAAGATTTTCCTTTTTTGTTAATGCACTAATGTTTAAGAAGTGTCTTAAATTGAATTTCAGATTTGTGTGTGGGTGGGAGTGGGTGAATTGTATTAAATTCATACATTCATTCTTTTGGCTCAGACATTACTGACCTAAAACAAATTGAGGCATTGGGTAAGTGCTTAAATTAGCTACTAAATGGCAAAAAATATTCTAAATATCACATTTTCCATTCTTCGGTATAATTTTAATGAATCACCTATGCTGCCAAACATTAACGCATAGATTGTCACAACACTCTATGTTTTAGTTCTTCTTTATGTGTATAGGACGGTGTGATGGTTCTGGTGGTGGGTGTGGCCGACGCTGCTCGCGATGTTTGGCTATGCTGCAGTCCCAGGGACCAAGTTGGAACACATTTCCACCTTCAAGCTTAGGTGGAAAAACGGCACCGAGACCCAGCAGCAGGACAACTTCTTGTCCAGACAACCAGCCCTGCTTCATCATTGAAGTAAGCCCTGTGAACAGGAGCGAGATGTACTTCTGCAGTGGATGTTATAGCGGAAAGAACATCCCCATCCTCACGTCTGCCGGAGTGCCCCCTCAAGTGGGTGTGTGACTTAACTCGATGGATGAATTGGACAGAATGTACTGTTACTAGAGGTCGACCGATATGGGTTTTTCAAGTCAAGGGTCAGGCGATGGCCGATATATGCTGCTGATTTTTTTTGGCCGATAATTGGACGTTTTCCCCTCTATTTGCATGGTAAAATATCACACTAATAATAACAAACGATACACAAAATTTCTCAATTTAGCATTTATTGAATACTCGAATACTTGAATACTGGAAACAATAACACATTTATAAACAATAAAAATAGCAGCATCAGAATCTCTGTTAGTGCACAATATAGCAGCAAACTCCTCATGTTTGACGGAAGGAAATTTGTAAACAATACAAAAAGGAATAAGCATGTTATCTTTAGTTGTAATCCCACTTCCAGTCCCTGAGTCTTACTCACCACACTCATACTTCACAGCAAACAGACAGCAGTTAATTAACCAGAAGAGAAAAATGCAAAAACACAACAGAACTTGTAAATAATAACAAACTAATAGACAATAAAAATAGCAGCATCAGAATCTCTATTAGTGCCAAATATAGCAGCAAACTCCTCATGTCTGACGGAAGGAAAATTTGTAAATACACAAAGGAATGAGCACATCTTCAGTTTTAATCCCATTTCCAGTCCCTGAGTCTTCCTCATCCCACAAGCAGGCAAGGCATGTCACCCCGGTTGTGTGACACTTATTTTATATAATAAAATAAGTGCCCCCTGCGGCCCCAGAGCCCGAGCAGCCGTCTCCGCTGCCTGCAGCTACCGCGCCCACGTCCGAGGCGCTTTCCCTGCCTGCAGCTCCCGGGCAGGCGCCCCCTCTGCAGCCTGCAGCTCCAGTCCCTGGCCCCACTCCAGTCCCTTCTCCCCCTGTGACTCTGGTACCCTCACCCCGACGAGCCCGACCCCGGCCGCAGGTCCTTATGTCTGTGTCCCATAAGGGGAGAGGACACAGACGCACGGCTGGGGTCCCACCCGCCCAGCCCCCTGGCTCGCCCTCCCTCGCCGGCGCTAGGGCTTGGTCGGCACCTGCGGGTCCTGGCCCTCCGGGTCGGCTGTCGTCTGCGGGTCCCCCTCCGCGGCCTCGTCGCCCTGCCTCGGTCCCTCCTCCGGCGTCTTATCGGTTGCCTGCGGGCCCCCCGACGGCGGCTCCTCATTCGCCTGCTGGTCCTCCCGCTCTGGCGTGTCGGAGGACGTCGCCGTCTGCTGCGGCTCCCCCTCTCTCCTTGCCCTCGCCAGGGTCCCTTCCAGCTCCTTCGTCCCCTTCCCTGGTCTCCCCTCCGACTCCCTCCTTCGTCCCTGCGTCTGTCCCTCACCCCGTCTCCTCGGCCCCTCCGGCTCCGGCCTCCCGGCCGCCTGCAGCCCTTCCGGCTGCCTCCCGTCGCCCGCTGGGTCTCCCTCGGGCTCCTCTTGGTTCCCCCTCCTTCTCTCCCTGGCCTCCCGTCTTTGTCCCTCCTGCCTCTGCTCCCCCTCGCTTTGTTCCTCCTGTCTCTGTCCCTCCTCTCTTTGTCCCTCGTCCCTCTGGCTTCTGCTCCTCTTTCCCCGATGTTCCCTTCGTTCACTCCCGGTCCTTTTGTCCTGCCTGTTCCCTCCGTGTCCCCCTTTCTGATCTGTTTCTCTGCCTTTCCTGTCTTATGTCAAGTCTTGTCCTGGCTCCTTCCCCTGTGCCAGTTCTGTCTGTCCGTTCTGTTCCCTGTCCCTCATTAATGAGGTTTTATATAGATATACATATATGCCCGGCTTGTCCGCTCCTCGTGTGTGCCACGCCCCCTGATTACCCACGTGTGCTTCCCTGATCGTCTCCTGCTTTGCCCGATTACTTTGATTAGTCATGACCTATTTTAAGTCCTGGTCTTACCTGTTTGCCCTGTCCGTCATTGTAGTTTGTCAATGCCTGCGTTCCGTCCTGCTCTACCCGCTCCGTTTCCCCGATTAAAGACCCGTTTTCACAAACACAAAAAAAACTATATGTATACATATACATACACTGAACAAAAATATAAACGCAACACTTTTGTTTTTGCTCCCATTTTTCATGAGATGGACTTAAAGATCTACAATTCATTCCAGATACACAATATTACCATTTCTCTCAAACATTTCTCACAAATCAGTCTAAATGTGTGATAGTGAGCACTTCTGCTTTGCTGAGATAATCCATCCCACCTCACAGGTGTGCCACATCAAGATGCTGATCTGACATCATGGGTAGTGCACAGGTGTACCTTATACTGCCCACAATAAAAGGCCACCCTGGAATGTGCAGTTTTGTCTCACAGCAAAATGCCACAGATGCCACAAGCATTGAGGGAGCGTGCAATTGGCATGCTGACAGCAGGAATGTCAACCAGATCTGTTGCTCGTGCATTGAATGTTCATTTCTCAACCATAAGCCGTCTCCAAAGGCGTTTCAGAGAATATGGCAGTACATCCAACCGGCCTCACAACCGCAGACCACGTGTAACCACACCAGCCCAGGACCTCCACATCCAGCAGGTTCACCTCCAAGATCGTCTGAGACCAGCCACTCAGACAGATGATGCACGGCCCCATGTTGCAAGGATCTGTACACAGTTCTTGGAAGCTGAAAATGTCCCAGTTCTTGCATGGCCAGCATACTCACCGGACATGTCACCCGTTGAGCATGTTTGGGATGTGCTTGACCGGCGTATACGACAGCGTGTACCAGTTCCCACTAATATCCAACAACTTCGCACAGCCATTGAAGAGGAGTGGACCAACATTCCACAGGCCACAATTGACAATCTGATAAACTCTATGCGAAGAAGATGTGTTGCATTGTATGAGGCAAATGGTGGTCACACCAGATACTGACCGGTTCTGAGTCCCCAGACCCCCAATAAAGCAAAAAACTGCACATTCCAGGGTGGCCTTTTATTGTGGGCAGTATAAGGTACACCTGTGCACTACCCATGATGTCAGATCAGCATCTTGATGTGGCACACCTGTGAGGTGGGATGGATTATCTCAGCAAAGCAGAAGTGCTCACTATCACACATTTAGACTGATTTGTGAGAAATGTTTGAGAGAAATGGTAATATTGTGTATCTGGAATGAATTGTAGGTCTTTAAGTCCATCTCATGAAAAATGGGAGCAGAAACAAGAGTGTTGCGTTTATATTTTTGTTCAGTATATATATTTATGGGTGTATCGAGACTAGATGGTCAGTATGGATAACTAAGGTGCACTAAAACTGGGTGAGCAGGCAAGGCATGTCACCCAGGTTGTGTGACAATTATTTTATATAAATGTATATATGTATATATATATTCCATCCACCATCCCTCCTTTACGGAGAACTGCGTTATTTTTATTGTCCATTACGAAAAAAATAAAAAAACTATATATATATATATATATATATATATACATATATATTTATGGGTGTATCGAGACTAGATGGTCATTATGGATAACTAAGGTGCACTAAAACTGGGTGAGCAGGCAAGGCATGTCACCCAGGTTGTGTGACAATTATTTTATATAAATGTATATATATATATATATATTCCATCCACCATCCCTCCTTTACGGAGAACTGCGTTATTTTTCTTTTCTATTGCTAATAAAAAAACTATATATATGTACATATATATATATATATATATATATATATATATATATATATATATATATATGGGTGTATCGAGACTAGATGGTCAGTATGGATAACTAAGGTGCACTAAAATTGGGTGAGCAGGCAAGGCATGTCACCCAGGTTGTGTGACAATTATTTTATATATATGCATATACATATTCCATCCACCATCCCTCCTTTATGGAGAACTGCGTTATTTTTATTGTCTATTGCAAAAAAAAAACAGAAAAACTATATATATATATATATATATATATATATATATATATATATATATATACATATATATTCATGGGTGTATCGAGACTAGATGGTCATTCTGGATAACTAAAGTGCACTAAAATTGGGTGAGCAGGCAAGGCATGTCACCCAGGTTGTGTGACAATTATTTTATATAAATGTATATATATATATATATATATATATATATATATATATATATATATTCCATCCACCATCCCTCCTTTACGGAGAACTGCGTTATTTTTCTTTTTTATTGCTAATAAAAAAACTATATATATATACATATATATTTATGGGTGTATCGAGACTAGATGGTCATTATGAATAACTAAGGTGCACTAAAATTGGGTGAGCAGGCAAGGCATGTCACCCCGGTTGTGTGACAATTATTTTATATATATATTCCATCCACCATCCCTCCTTTACGGAGGACTGCTTTATTTTTAATATCCATTGCGAAAAAAAAACACAAGAAAAAGAAAAAATATCTATATATATACATATATATATATATATATATATATATATGGGTGTGTCGAGACTAGATGGTCAGTATGGATAACTAAAGTGCACTAAAATTGGGTGAGCAGGCAAGGCATGTCACCCAGGTTGTGTGACAATTATTTTATATAAATGTATATATATATATATATATATATATATATATATATATATATATATATATTCCATCCACCATCCCTCCTTTACGGAGAACTGTGTTATTTTTCTTTTCTATTGCTAATAAAAAAACTATATATATGTACATATATATATATATATATATGGGTGTATCGAGACTAGTTGGTCATTATGGATAACTAAGTTGCACTAAAATTGGGTGAGCAGGCAAGGCATGTCACCCAGGTTGTGTGACAATTATTTTATATATATATGTATATATATATTCCATCCACCATCCCTCCTTTATGGAGAACTGCGCTATTTTTATTGTCTATTGCAAAAAAAAAAAAAAAAAAAAACAATACATATATATACATATATATTTATGGGTGTATCGAGACTAGATGGTCATTATGAATAACTAAGGTGCACTAAAATTGGGTGAGCAGGCAAGGCATGTCACCCCGGTTGTGTGACAATTATTTTATATATATATTCCATCCACCATCCCTCCTTTACGGAGAACTGCGTTATTTTTATTGTCCATTGCGAAAAAAAAAAAACTATATATATACATATATATTTATGGGTGTATCGAGACTAGTTGGTCATTATGGATAACTAAGTTGCACTAAAATTGGGTGAGCAGGCAAGGCATGTCACCCAGGTTGTGTGACAATTATTTTATATATATGTATGCATATATTCCATCCACCATCCCTCCTTTACGGAGAACTGCGTTATTTTTCTTTTCTATTGCTAATAAAAAAACTATATATATGTACATATATATATATATATTTATGGGTGTATCGAGACTAGTTGGTCATTATGGATAACTAAGGTGCACTAAAATTGGGTGAGCAGGCAAGGCATGTCACCCCAGTTGTGTGACAATCATTTTATATAAATGTATATATATATTCCCTCCACCACCCCTCCTTTACGGAGGACTGCTTTATTTTTAATATCCATTGCGAAAAAAAAACACAAGAAAAAGAAAAAATATCTATATATATACATATATATATATATATATATATATATACATATATATATATATATATATATATATATATATATATATATATGGGTGTGTCGAGACTAGATGGTCAGTATGGATAACTAAAGTGCACTAAAATTGGGTGAGCAGGCAAGGCATGTCACCCAGGTTGTGTGACAATTATTTTATATAAATGTATATATATATATATATATATATATATATATATATATATATATATATATATATTCCATCCACCATCCCTCCTTTACGGAGAACTGCGTTATTTTTCTTTTCTATTGCTAATAAAAAAACTATATATATGTACATATATATATATATATATATGGGTGTATCGAGACTAGTTGGTCATTATGGATAACTAAGTTGCACTAAAATTGGGTGAGCAGGCAAGGCATGTCACCCAGGTTGTGTGACAATTATTTTATATATATATGTATATATATATTCCCTCCACCACCCCTCCTTTACGGAGGACTGCTTTATTTTTAATATCCATTGCGAAAAAAAAACACAAGAAAAAGAAAAAATATCTATATATATACATATATATATATATATATATATATATATATATATGGGTGTGTCGAGACTAGATGGTCAGTATGGATAACTAAGGTGCACTAAAATTGGGTGAGCAGGCAAGGCATGTCACCCAGGTTGTGTGACAATTATTTTATATAAATGTATATATATATATATATATTCCATCCACCATCCCTCCTTTACGGAGAACTGCGTTATTTTTCTTTTCTATTGCTAATAAAAAAACTATATATATATGTACATATATATATATATATGGGTGTATCGAGACTAGTTGGTCATTATGGATAACTAAGTTGCACTAAAATTGGGTGAGCAGGCAAGGCATGTCACCCAAGTTGTGTGACAATTATTTTATATATATGTATATATATATTCCATCCACCATCCCTCCTTTATGGAGAACTGCGTTATTTTTATTGTCTATTGCAAAAAAAAAAACAAAAAAAACTATATATATATACATATATATTTATGGGTGTATCGAGACTAGATGGTCATTATGAATAACTAAGGTGCACTAAAACTGGGTGAGCAGGCAAGGCATGTCACCCAGGTTGTGTGACAATTATTTTATATATATGTATATATATATTCCATCCACCATCCCTCCTTTACGGAGAACTGCGTTATTTTTATTGTCTATTGCAAAAAAAAAAACAAAAAAAACTATATATATATATACATATATATATATGGGTGTATCGAGACTAGAAGGTCATTATGCATAACTAAAGTGCACTAAAATTGGGTGAGCAGGAAAGGCATGTCACCCCAGTTGTGTGACAATTATTTTATATATATGTATATATATATATATATTCCCTCCACCACCCCTCCTCTACGGAGGACTGCTTTATTTTTATTTCCATTGCAAAAATAAAAAATTTTAAAACACAAAAAAAAAAAAAAAACGAAAATAATAATAATAAAAATAATTTTGAATGTGTATTCAAATAAGTTTGAATGTGTGTGAACTATATATAAATATATATATACACATGCATATACAGAAATATATACACACACACACATATATATATATACACACACACACACAGACACACACTCACATAAACACATACACACACTGTGTACAGTCTTATGCAAAGGTTTGGCACCCCTTGACAAATAACATCTTTTCAATTACAAAAGCAACAATATCAGTTAATACAGTCTCTTTAGGAACTGGGGGAAAAATACACAATATTTTCAGCAAACATTGATGAATAGTTACTTTTTATGCCATAAATTGAACAAAATTACAAAATAAAAACATTATTATGGCACTCTGCAAAAGTTTGGGCACCCTACGTAATCAGTACTTAGTAACACCTCCTCTGCCAGATATCACAGCTTACAAGCGCTTCTTATAGCCAGCTGAAAGGCTTTCAGTTCTTGTACTTGGGATTTTCTCACATTCTTCCTTGCAAAAGGCTTCTAGTTCTGTAATATTCTAATATATCAAGGGCTGTATTGTCAAATAGGAGATCGGCAGCATTCTCCCACCTGAGAAAACTGTACTACAATGCCCTTGATAGTGTGTAGAAACACACTCGTCAGCTCTAGTCCTCCTGTAACAACGCAAAAGGACTGGCAACCCTCAGGTATTTATGCGTGCGATTGTATGATAAATTCACCCTGACAGTCTCACACTTCTCTTGGTACCAACAGGTCTCATGGAATATATAAAAGGCAACTGCAACAATTATACTCGGCACTAAACATCGAGGCACGGAAATGCAGCAGAGCTTGTGTATTTCTCAGGATGCATTCTAGTAAAATGCCCGGAAAATGAGCTAAAGACATATTTCAAGGGGCACTATATAAAACCGATGGAAATTTTACTGATTAAATAAAAGGAAAAGCATCGTTTGAAAAATCACAAATGTTTCTAAGATTCAATGCATCGCTTTTTGACCACATCATAGCGATGAACACATCATTGTTCCTGACAATGTCCTAATACAGAAATAAAACTTTATGTTGGTAAACTCAAAAAGCCTTCAGCTGTCACACTGGCTAACGATCTCAAACGATTATAAAGCAGCATTTTGAAAAGCGCTGTTTTAAAATAACAGATACAACACTTACCTTGTCTTCTGGCCAAATGCTTTTCACGGCTTGGCACTCCAACGGTGCTGAAACGAAATTTGTATTTCCTCCTACCTCGTTGGCCCTTCAGTTCTTCTTTTCTCCCTTTGGATGTTTTTTTCCTTCTTCTTTGGATATTGTTTTTTATTTTTGTTTGTTTTTTTTTACTTTGCATGTTTTTCCTTCTTCGGATATTATTTTTTTGGCTTATTTTTTTAGACGATGTTTTTTTCGTCTTCTTTAAAAATTGATTTTTTTCGTCTTCTTTAAATATTGTTTTTTTTTTCATCCTTTTGATGTTGTTTTACGGAACAAGAGCCGTACAGTGCTACTCTATCAGGAGGTAGCGCCAACTGAACGCCTTGAAGCAGTACCCAGCTCTTTTATAGGGAGCGTCAACCCGAAGTCAAGTTCTAGAACGTTGCACTCACTTTTCATTGGTTTCCCAGCTATGCTGTCAGAATAATGTTTGCTGATTGGTCGAAAATTTTAAAACGTACCCGAGTACTGTAAAAAAACTCAAGATCTTGCTACCCTACGGAGCACCCATAAGGTGATTTTTTTTATACGTTATATGCAGCTATTTGTAGCAGGCCGTAATTAGACTAATCCACCCTTTGTCAATAAAGCCAACAAGAGAACAGGTTGCCCAAAGTTTGCTCAGGTACACGCCACAGCACAACCTTAAAAACACATCCAGCACAAATCACACTAGTGAATGACACAGCAAATCACAGCAATAAAAAAGACCCCTATGGGCAATCCAGCACCCAGACTACAGGTGCCAAAAGGCCCAGCCTGCCTAATAATGAACCCAAAATATACATACAACAAAGAAAAAGACACAAACAAAAAAGAAAATAAAACTAGCCAGCTGCTCCCACTAAACCCCGCTCCCGAGGCCACTAAGCCGGCTGGCTTGATAATACACGATACAACCTCAGATAAAACATATTAAAGCAACACCAGGGAGGTTTACAACCTGATCCTTAAAATTATCGACCCGTAATTCCACCTTGAAAACCCCTAAAGAACAGTAGTTTACCCCATGACTCACTGCCCCATTCAAACAAAAAAAAAACAGGTTTTTGGGGTAACCTTTAGGTCAGCTCTTCAAAACCAGGTATGAGGACTCTTCAGCTAATCAGTCCTCTAATTAGAAATCTAATTAGGGAGTTGCAGCGAAAACCTGCATACACACCGGCCCTTTGCGGATAAGATTGTTCACCCCTGAAACAAGCAAACAGAAAGGCTGCTACACTGCAAATTCAATATGCCCGCCGATGCTCCACCAAATCTATCAGGACCCTGCCTGTCTTTCCCGTGCCTGCTCCTTTGCCAATATGCCCTACCATCGGAACATGCACAGCCATCTCGCCCCGGCTATGCCTCCAGTCCGAACTGCAGTTCCTATACCTGCCTATAATTGCCTGGCTACAATCCATCCCCCAAAATGAAATTGATGACCCAACGATCACAGCTAAGAATTCTATCCCCAAACCACTGGTCTTCCTCCCCAACCGAACGATCATTCACTGACCGTGGTAACTTATAAGGGTTGGTATGATGACCAGTGGTGGACCTCACCGAACGTTTAACTGGTCTCTACACCTCGGGGGGGACATAACCTCCTCCATTATACGAGGCCTACTTGTGGATGCTCTATTGCGACCCCTCCCACCAGCCCTGTCCCCGTAAAATCACAGAGTCCTCATCCGATTCCATTTCTGTTGCCCCTGTGGGCAACCCAGACTCAGGAGACATTACCAGAACATCTTCCCCTGACATAACAACCCCCTGTGGTACTGGACGCAACTCTGTTCGGTGAACTTGACGGACAACCCCGTCCCCCTCCATTGGAGTTGCAGAGTAAACTGCACCCTGATCTTGGGGACACCGAACTACCATATACAAACAGGCATCCCAATGATCCTGTATTTTACCTCGAACATGGTTCCGCAAACACACCAGCTGACCTTCATCAAACCCCTAATCATTAACCAACTCATTGTGTTTCCGATTTCGTGGTGTGGCTTGTTCCTCCAACTAAGCCTTCACATACTCTTGAAGCACCTGCAAACTTTCCTGATGGTTTTGTACCCATTCCTCCAAAGGTCCACCATACTGACTGATCCCGGCAGGAGCCTGAAGATAGTGTATCGGTAATCGAGGCTCACAGCCAGACCTTAAATAAAAAGGCATCATCCAGTCATTTGGTGGGGTGTAGTATTGTAAGCTTCTCTGCTGGAGGAAGTGTGTGAAGCAAATTGTGCAAAAAAAATATTAAAGCAACACCAGGGAGGTTTACATCTAGATCCTTAAAATGATCGACCTGCAATTCCACCTTGAAAATCCAATTACCATATAAAGGATACAAGATGTAAAGATGACAAATGACATGGCACACATTTGTTGTTTAGACTGTTGTGTCAGGTTAATTGAAAGCTGAAGGATCTTAGTGTTTACTAGTCTAAGTAACAGAATGTCTAAACACTGTGCTTGCCTTTATGGGTTTTTAAGCAGAACATATAGGTATAGAAACATATTAACATTACGTTTCACGATTCACTGACTGGAGAATAGGAGAATATACACATCAATATTACTACTTAAGTTAACTAACCCTAATCCCAACCCCTATTGGCACGGAGCCCGCCAGGGTTCAGGTGAGATATAAATCTGTAATCTGTATCAATGGTTTTGCTATCCATACCCACCCTATTAATGTTAGCTTCCCAGGGTTTCTTGTTAGACAAGCTCTGTGTCTCTCTATACCCCCATTTACTGCACGACTGATTGTCCATTTATAAAGAATCAAATAGGGTGAAGATGGTTTTAGTTTACAATTACTCTGGAAGGTGACCAGATTAAAAAAAACTAAATACCATGCCTACGTGTATGTAATCTCCATCACAGTCCCCATTTTCCCCATAATCCTCGTTTTGATAGTGCCAATTTGTGTAATGTGAGTTTTTTTTTTTTTTTTTAAAACTGTTATAGAAGAACATACTGGATGCCACATGTGTACAATTACCCCTTTCTAATTAGTGGGGTCCGTTGTGTCAGCTACAGCCTTTACTAACATACACATAAGTATACAGTCTTACAGCACTTTTGTTTTCCTTTTGTATTTAATGGTTTTCCATTTAGGGGGCAGCATGGTGGTGCAGTGGTTAGCACTGTTGCCTCACACCTCTAGGGCCCGGGTTCGAGTCTCCACCTGGGTCACATGTGTGTGGAGTTTGCATGTTCTACCCATGTCATCGTGGGGTTTCCTCCGGGTACTCTGGTTTCCCCCACAGTCCAAAAACATGCTGAGGCTAATTGGAGTTGCTAAATTGCCCATAGGAGTGTATGCGTGAGTGAATAGTGTGTGAGTGTGCCCTGCGATGGGCTGGCCCGCCATCCTGAGTTGTTCCCTGTCTCGTGCCCATTGCTTCCGGGATAGGCTCCAGACCCCCCGCGATCCAGTAGGATAAGCGGTTTGGAAAATGGATGGATGGATGGACAGTTTTCCATTTGAGGAATTAGCAAAAAACTGCAGTGCATGATGGGTAGGATCTAAAGGCTGCCTAACGCCCTTAATTTGTTTGCAATTTCGCCAGGTAGGCTACCTTCTTTAAACTGCGTTTTGCTAGACTACACATTTCGAGATGTTTTATTGTAGTCTTGGTAAATATATATATATAGTTTAGCCTAACCCAGCCACTTAAGGGAGCAAGCCAGCTCAGGTAGGTGCCAGTCCCAAGCCCGGATTAATGGAGAGGGTTGGCGTCAAGAAATAAAGAGAAATAAAGACAACTAATACTCCTAGTTTGCGAGATCTGACTGCAATGGCAGCACTGCTACAAGGGTGTGGATAAATCTATACAAATATCACCTGCATGCACATTACTTCTTTTACAATAACCAACTCCTGATCCATACTGTTAGTCGTGAAAAAAAAAACTATCGTGTACATAGAGGCCCTGTGTAAAAAGATAACTGCCAAGGAAAAGATCAAAAACATTTATTTCAAGGATACAAAGTTTTTATGGTCATGTACAGTGTACAGTGCAATTCTTATTTGATTAACTTGAATGTCTCCACAGACTAGACGATTAAACAAATAAAGCAGCGCAACATTACAATAACTAATAACAAATAAACAAAGCTCACGAGTACTATTACAGTATTTATATCATTTATTTAAACTTAATTTTACCAGGTAAATTAACTACAAAGCAGTTACCACTGCTTTACCTGCTTCTCGGGAGAAATAGCAGATATACGTCATGTATGTGACTAAATTCTTAAGCCAATAAGGGCAAAGTTGTGTCGTAATGGAGGCGGATCCAGTTTGTGCAGCCGGTTAAAGACACTACGGGCATGTAAATGGAGAACGAAATTATAGTTATACCGAATCTCCTACACACAATACCAAGGTTACCAACTTTGGTCAGCTGACCGGAGTGAGACGTTCAATTCCCGTAAGATTTCTTTGCGCCAGCCTGAGAGTCTGAAAACACGTCACACCAGATGCATGAGAGATGGAAACCTGGGATATTCAGTCGAATCAGATCAAATATGATGCTAAGTTAGTACTAAGTTAAAATATGTTCCGGACTTGTAACATGCACCCATGATTTGGAACAGTCAGCAGGCTGTCTCTGGCCACGCCCCCTACACTCGGTCCGGCCCCTGGCTTTTCCTGAATTCTGATTCCTTTAGATAAACATTGACTTCATTGATATTGTTATTGATTTATCGACAGACCATCATACTTTTTAGACGTTATAATAACAACACTCTATTGATCCCCAAAGAGAGAAATTCTCTCCTTGCCTGCCCCCTCTTACTGTCCATGATACACAAGCACATATGTAGAAAAACGTCAGCTTGGAAGCCAAGGCTGGACTTAACCTACTCTATTCTGGTATTCTGTTCTCCCAAGTAAGGCATCCCAAGTTCGAATCCAACTTCCGACAAAAGTTCTTCAATCGCTACAGCACAATTTGAGCCACTGATCGGCTTTAATTGCTTTGTTTTATTTTTGCGTTTCAGGCAAAACTACATAACACTTAAAGACACTTCGGGCATGCAAATGGAGAACGAAATTATAGTTATACCGAATCTCCTACACACAATACCAAGGTTACCAACTTTGGTCAGCTGGCCGGAGTGAGACGTTCAATTCCCGTAAGATTTCTTTGCGCCAGCCTGAGAGTCTGAAAACACGTCACACCAGATGCATGAGAGATGGAAACCTGGGATATTCGGTCGAATCAGATCAAATATGATGCTAAGTTAGTACTAAGTTAAAATATGTTCCGCACTTGTAACATGCACCCATGATTTGGAACAGCAGCATACCTGTCAAGGTTTGGATTTGAAAATAAAGGAAATTTTCCGGCACCCGCCGTGAGCCATCCCACCACCGCAACCAGGCTCCAGTATCCCTTACATTTTAAGACAGGAAATATAAAATAATATAAATTATATAAAATATAATATAAATATAAATATAAATATATAAAATATATAAAATATATAAAATATATAAAATATATAAAATATATAAAATATATTTTTGGCCACAACCGGGATTCGAACCCCGGTCTCCCGTGTGAAAGGCGGCGAACTTACCACTACACTATCCAGCAACTATATAATATAATATATATATATATATATATATATATATATTATTATAAGGGAGATTTACGGGAAAATACTAATACGGGAGGACGGCGGGAAAGAGAAGTAAAATACGGTAGTTTCCCGGCCAAAACGGGAGACTTGACAGCTATGGTCAGCAGGCTGTCTCTGGCCACGCCCCCTACAGTCGGTCCGGCCCCTGGCTTTTCCAGCGTGTTCGCGAAAACGACTTCATTTATTTTCTTATTGATTTATCGACAGACCATCATACTTTTTAGACGTTATAATAACAACACTCTATTGATCCCCAAAGAGAGAAATTCTCTCCTTGCCTGCCCCCTCTTACTGTCCATGATACACAAGCACATATGTAGAAAAACGTCAGCTTGGAAGCCAAGGCTGGACTTAACCTACTCTATTCTGGTATTCTGTTCTCCCAAGTAAGGCATCCCAAGTTCGAATCCAACTTCCGACAAAAGTTCTTCAATCGCTACAGCACAATTTGAGCCACTGATCGGCTTTAATTGCTTTGTTTTATTTTTGCGTTTCAGGCAAAACTACATAACACTTAAAGACACTTCGGGCATGCAAATGGAGAACGAAATTATAGTTATACCGAATCTCCTACACACAATACCAAGGTTACCAACTTTGAGATGGAAACCTGGGATATTCAGTCGAATCAGATCAAATATGATGCTAAGTTAGTACTAAGTTAAAATATGTTCCGCACTTGTAACATGCACCCATGATTTGGAACAGCAGCATACCTGTCAAGGTTTGGATTTGAAAATAAAGGAAATTTTCCGGCACCCGCCGTGAGCCATCCCACCACCGCAACCAGGCTCCAGTATCCCTTACATTTTAAGACAGGAAATATAAAATAATATAAATTATATAAAATATAATATAAATATAAATATATAAAATATATAAAATATAAAATAACCATTTGTCATTTATTTTCTATTAATTTTTCATGTTCACTCATGCGGCTCTGTCATTCACTAATGACTTGGATTTTTCATGCCGACTGACATCGTTCCTTCCCCGTGGGAGACAAATCTTACAGAACGCGTGACCCATCCTGCTCCTCTTCAGGAAAGTAAATTCGTCATCTTCGTCATCACCCCTTAAAACAATTACTGAAGCGAGACGGCGCACGCGTTACGGCGACAGATTTAAATTGTGAGTGCACTATATCTCGTCGCAAATGGTGCTTAACCACGGCGGGTCTCAAGCACAGGAGACTCCCAATTTCTAAATGACACACACTTGGCTCACAGCGCAAAGTTGTGTTAAACTTGCTTTGTCTAAAGCAGGCACACACATACGAGTATGATCCTGATAGGTAACTAAGCTATCGGTCTTATGTCCAAGCGCAACATAATTTAGGTTAGAACCTCATAACAAGTATTCCCGTTCGCTAATAGAGAGATCTCTCCCAGGATATATAGAAATGGAGACACTCGTCCGAATTGAACCTGGAAACAAAGCGCTACATCTGAGAATCTCGTCAGACATAGGGTTAAAGTTTACTGCAGTTTAATACGAAAGAACTACAATGAAATCACCGAAAATAAAACAAAATAATATAACTACTAATAATAGAAATAAAAATAACTATAATAAGCCCATATGATCCCGCTTAAATGCCTTCAGATTGCCATGAGTGCGACTTTTGCAACCAGTTGACAGTAGCGCTTCTTCACTGCACGTTCGGTCATAAAAAGTTTAAATTGTGTGCTCAGAATAAGTTTAAACCTTGTGCCTTGTGATTATTAACCAATTTTTATGCTGAATGGTCGGCTCAAACTCAATTGCGAAACACCGTGAGTCTGTTAATGTGTGACTTAAATGGAACTCATTAATAACCAGTATCACATAATAACCTGGGTTAGAATAGAAGGCTTGTCCAACGAGCTGCGTCACCAGGTAATGTAAACGATCGGTAGCGAAGCTCCCCTCACGGCCAATGAGAGAGAGTCTCGCGATATTTCAGGCGAATTTGAGGTTTCAGAGCGTAGATCGCACAGGCAGGGATTCTTGTGAGCACTCAATGAACGGAGGCTGAAGTTGTGTAAAAGACATGCATTTATTCCTATAACTAACATAAGACAGACATTACACCTAACAAACAATAAACACGAAATAACGGAGTGGACACAAACAATGTAATCATGAAAATGCAATGACCAGATTTAAAATGAGTAACCTTAAAAGGGAAAATACTGTTCTGCAAAGCAAGCAATTTGTGGAAATACTGTCCTAAAGTAATATAGCAGGTGAATAGGAGTTTAGGTTGTTATAAATGAAAGGAAGTTTGTTTACTTGGTTGCAGAGTGGGGGGGGGGGGGTCTTGGCAGTTGGTTGCGGAGGCTGATGAGCTGATGGGTGATGGCACTCAGGGAGGCGCGGTGTTTGCAGCGGTTGTTGGAGTGGAGCCCCTCTGATTCCCTCTCCTGGTGAAGCTTGGGCTTGGTTGCAGTTCTCTGTCCAGCTGGGTCTTCACTGATAGGCTTCAGGAGGGCTTCTTGTGGGCTTCTCTTCTCTTGGGCTGATGTTCTCTGCCTCTCTTCGTGCTGATGGTCTTTTGTTTTCTCCTCCCTTCTGTTTCTCCTCTCCTGGCTTTGTTCTGAGGTGCCAGGTTTTATAGTGTAAAGTTCGTGAATAGGAGTGACCAGGAATTCGACTCCTGGACCAATGGCTGACCATCCATTTGGCGGGTTTTCGGAAGGGGGTCTGTATCAGTCCTTTTGAGATTTATGACCAGAGTGATTTCCCTTGTATTGATGATTTTCGTTAGGCTGGTGTAACTTTTGATATATTCACTTTCGTGGTAACCACTGACCAGATTTGGAAACTGGAGTGATTTTCCATCGGTTTGATACCAAACATGCCATAGCAGCCTAGCGGTTCACACCTCATACCATCTGTAATGATTAATTAATGATTACTTATATTATGTCGTTATGTTATATTACTCACACCTTATTTTATGCCTCACAATCTATATAATTGTAAATATACTGTGTAGCTGCTGGCGCGTTCCAAACTAAATCTCATTGTACTTACAATGTCAATAAAAACATCCATCCATCCATCTAGGCAGGCCAGTGTCGCCTCCATCCTTCCTGAAGTCAGTGATTCCTTTGTCTTTGTGCTGTTTAGTGCCAAATTGTTTGCTGAACTCCAACCTATCAGTTTCTGGACCTCATCTCTGTAAGCTGACTCATAAGAACCAAAGAGATTTACAAATGAGAGGAGGCCATTCGGCCCATCAAGCTCCTTTGAGGAGAACTTAGCTAATAGCTCAAAAATCTTATCTAGCTCTGATTTAAAAGAACCCAGGGTTTTAGCTTGTGTTACAATAACAGGAAGACTATTCCATACTCTAACTACACGCTGTGTACAGAAATGCTTCATCAAATTCGTTTTAAAATGTTCTCCAGCTAATTTCCACTTATGGCCACGAGTTCTGGTATTTAAACTAACATTGAAATAGCCATTTGGCTGAACAGCATCCAGACCTGTTAGAATCTTAAACACCTGGATTATGTCCCCCCTTAGTCTCCTTTGCTCGAGGCTAAACAGATTCAGCTCAGCTAACCTCTCCTCATTAGACATTCCTCTAAGACCAGGAATCATTCTCGTTGCCCTACGTTGCACCTTTTCCAAGGCAGCAATGTCCTTCTTAAGGTATGGTAACCAAACCCGCACACAATATTCTAGGTGGGGTCTTACCAAGGAATTATATTATCGTAGCATCACTTGCCTTGTCTTAAACTCCACACACCTAGAGATGCAATGTGCCTTCTCGCGTGGTGTTCCTGCAGAGGGAGTCTGTGAGTGCTGGAGATTGGGGGAGGGGGCAGTGTGGCTATGTCTGCTCTGTGTTCCTCCAGACGAGCAAAGAAGCTGTTTAGCTCCTTTGCTAAAAGGGCGTTGCTGTTAACAGTGACGGTGTTGTTGCCTTTGAAGTTTGTAATGTGTTGTATTCCCTGCCACACCCACTGTGGGTTGTTGTATGTGAAGTAGACCTCTATTTTCTGTTTCTCTGCCTGCCTGGCAACCTTGATGCCCCTATTCAGGTTAGCTCTGGCTGCACTCTGTGTTCTTGACTGCGCTGTCTTGTCCTGTAGTATTGTATTGTTGCTCTTGTGTTTATCTTGCACTTTCTCCCTCTGTTTGTGCTCCTTTCACTCTGTATAGTTCTATCTTGCCCGCACTTGTGTCATCTTGTGTTGTTTCTGTTTTTCTTCTTTGTGTTGCACCGTGGTCCAGGAGGAACAATGTTTCCTTTCACTGTGTACTGTGTATATTGCTGAAATAACAATAAACCCACTTGACCACCTGCCTCAATTCATCCTGAAGAGTTTTCCAATGTTGTTCAAAGGTCTGTTTGTTTCGAGTGAAGGACACGCCCCTGGACGTGCTGGATAAGGGGACCACAGATCAGTGTCCTCAGTCCTGCTTCTCCCTTCAAAGCTGAGAGGAAGATGACCCGCCTGCTGCTTCTGGTTTTGGCTTATGGAGCTCTGCTTATCTCCACAGAGGCCCAGCAAGATTACCACAGTCTCCCTGCACTCACAAGACGGCCATTAAACTCGCAGTCGAAAATGCTCATCAAGGAACCCGTCAGCACATGAATTTCTATAACATCCAGGGCCGTCCGAAGGTAACTGCTGAGAAAGTGTTTACAAAAGTGTGAAACTTTCATCATCTGCAAGCTGAACTAATGAGTATCACATTGATTTTGATGTTTTAATTTCAATGCATATGATGCTTAATGTCTCTTCACAATGAAAGTGATGGTTGTATATCTCAGCCCTGGTCAATTTTACCTTCTCACAGTTTCTCTCTGAATCTGCTGCAGTCAAGTCTGTGACAGTTTGCCATTTTTTGGGTGATTATTGTTTGTTATATTGCCTTTAAAACAGTTGTAGGCAATTTTGTATATAACGTGTTTATGTGATTTAGATCAGCAGTGAATACATTGACATTGAGATTCTCTTGAGAGCAACAAAATGTCCAAAGTCAACTGCAACAGACCATCGGGCTGACTGTATTTTCATGGACAAGAGGGTAAGTAAAGAGTCACTGTGACTGTGAGCATTGGACATATCAGTTAGCAAATTAATTTAGGTTCATGTTAACTTTTTTGATGCCCTGCGGGGGAAAGTTAGCCAACAATAAAGTAACAAATACATAGGTGGCCTCAAAGAGCCAGTTCCTTCACCTTATTCTCAAATTTTAGTAGGTTTACAGGCTTAAAGGCTGGATTACCAGGCAGAAGCAAATGCTAATCATCTGAGGGGTGACCTGTAGATTATGCTTCGAGCTATGAACCCTAGCTGGCCTTATTTAAAGACCTGTGGGCTGTACTACAAAGCGGGTTTTACATACCCAGAGTTAACTCAATCGAGCCAGGTTAACTAAAACTCATTGTTGAAATCAGCCTTAAATGGCAGTGTGGTGTTTTGTGGTGAAAGGGCAGGACTTAACTCTTGTTTTAATTAGAAAGCCAGTAATTAAACCTGGTCAGAGCAGGGTAGATGTGCAGTGTGAATTACCCTTTAAATTTACCTCTTTAAATAGTGAACTACAGGACCACTTAGCTTGATCGGAGGACAGTATTTTAATACAGAGCAGTGTTCAGTTAAACGGGATTTGTTGTTCATACTTTTAGATGAACTTGCTTTGTATAATATAGCCTTATGGTGACCCTGCTTTGGAAGCTCTTTCCTCTAAAATTGTTCTGTGTCATTAAACCCTGCACTCCAGCAGCTCTGCCTTAAATCATTAGATATATCTTTACTACACCTTCTCTCACTGTATTTATTGCCCACCACTCTTTAAATACTGTTTTTGTGTGTCTGTGTGTTTTTGCAGCCATTCATTAACTGTAGAGTTTGCAGCAGACGGTCTGGTAATGATCTTACACATCCATCAAATGACTGTGTACCAAACAAGAAAGTGGATGAAGTAAGTGTAGAGAGTCTTAGCATTATGGAAATGTAACAGGTGTGTGAATTGTGTCTAAACATGTGGTTAAACTTTGATTGTGTTTGTACATGCAAAAATTTGATCAGAGTACTGTTTATTAATGACAATGTTACTTTTAATCTGAACAACAGTGGCAGCACCAAGGAAAAGCTTGGGGGGGGGGGCTCTAGCTCCTCCTCCAATGACCATAGTACCCCCACAGCACCCCCAAAATATTGGTTTCATTTTTTCTTTAACTATCTGTAAAATCTGTATATTGTGTAAGACATTTTTGCGGTTTTTACAGCATACTTGTAGTGTATTTTTTCTTCAAAGTACACATAGAGGCTCTGTGAGCTAGACGTTAGAATTTCATATTTTATCCTATTTTATCCATGCTGTAGCTTATCGTGCTGTGTGCTTCTATACACCATCTACATAAGCTGAAAAGCTAAAGCACCCGGTCTAAATAATCTCACTCCCCTATAGCACCTGTAGCATTAAGTCACTGGCGCTGCCACTGCTGAATAAACGACTCCAATCTGACTAAACCGCTTAACTTTTCCTCCCCATGTTACATTTCAGGACAAACGACGTAATATGTGTCCTTCTGATAAACCTCTTCTCAGACCTAAAACTGCCTTGGCTTCCAAGGACACTAAAGAAGCTGAAGGAGACCGTCTGGCTGTTTCTGATGGCTGATGGTCCTGCAATGTGGACCAGAGGAGGAAACTGGGAGGGAAAATGCTTTGCTTTATATCATGCCCACCCAAAGCCCCCAGTGAGTAAGCCATAGGCGCCGATAGCATGGAAAAACTCCCAAGAAGGAAGAAACCTTGGGAGGGACCAAACTCAAAGGGGGAGCCCATCCTCCTGGGGCCGGCAAAGTGTAGGTGCAGGATCACAAAAAAACTTGACGAGAGAAACGAGAGAATTCGACTGTCCCTCACAAAAACTGTAAAGTTTTAGTGGCTAAATTGCTTTTTCTATGCCTTTTCAAACAGGAGGAGATTTGTTTGGCTATACGTAGAAATTTTCTATACAATTTAGACAGCACAGAATCATTAACCTACTTTAATGCATTTATTAATACAACCACATATTTCACACATTTTGACATCAGTCATGCAGTGAAGATACAGTCTCTTTATTTCTTGACGCCAACCCTCCCCATTAATCCGGGCTTGGGACCGACACCTAGTTGAGCTGGCTTTCTCCCTTAAGTGGCTGGGTTAGGCTAAACTATGTACATATTTATGAAGACTACTATAAATTTATAAAGACCTCCCTAAATATGTAGTCTAACAAAACGCAGTTTAAAGAAGGTAGCCTACCTGGTAAACAAAGAAATTAAAAGGCCCACAGCATATAATCGGGCTATATCCAAGCAGTTTTTAAGAACGTAACCTACATGGCGAAATTGAATTACTTTCTGGACCAACAAACGCAACCAGACATGAACATTATGCACCTTCCTAGTCTTGATGTATGTCGTCATACAGATGAGGACGTTAAGGCAGCCTTTAGGTCCGACCCATCATGCACTGCAGTTTTTTGCAAATTCCTCAGATGGAAAACCATTAAATACCTCTTCTATTACCTTATATTACCTTATATTCATGTAATAAATATACAAATATCAATTAGTTGGAAATCAGCCAGACAGACGTAATTACTACAAATGGTTTCCACTGTATTTGTGACTCTGAGTGCCGCAGGCTTGGATGCAGTGCCGCACCATTTTGTAAGGCATGCACTGGCCAATCATGTAGCACTTCTCTCATAAATATTAATGAGACATCACCTACCACCCTGCAAAAAAGAAATTTGCCGCTCGTCCCCCTGCACATGAACCAACATGGCTGTGTCAACCAGCGGAGCTCCGGAGCCTCTGGAGAAACACGCGGCAAAAAAGGCTCGCATACGGTCTTCCAGAGTTTGGGAATACTTCAGTCATGACACCTTTTCTGCGCCTCTACTGTAGCTGGCGTTAATGACGCTGTTTCAGCCATTTTATATTTTCTGTTTACTTATTCTGTCATGTAAGACTGAGACAAATTATCGTTTACGACTATTCTTACACACTGTAGCCTGACTTGCTGACTTAAGTAAGCTTAACTATAAGCTACCTTTGCTAGTGTTTGTGAATAACATGTTTCTCTAGTTATGAAATTATTCCATGTTTTAGCATCTGTTTCAACATTAAAGTCAAATTGGTATATTGAAATATGTAAAAACTATTGAACTATTAGCTTAAGTCTAACATAGAAAATCCTACTGAATCTCTTAAGATTTTCCTTTTTTGTTAATGCACTAATGTTTAAGAAGTGTCTTAAATTGAATTTCAGATTTGTGTGTGGGTGGGAGTGGGTGAATTGTATTAAATTCATACATTCATTCTTTTGGCTCAGACATTACTGACCTAAAACAAATTGAGGCATTGGGTAAGTGCTTAAATTAGCTACTAAATGGCAAAAAATATTCTAAATATCACATTTTCCATTCTTCGGTATAATTTTAATGAATCACCTATGCTGCCAAACATTAACGCATAGATTGTCACAACACTCTATGTTTTAGTTCTTCTTTATGTGTATAGGACGGTGTGATGGTTCTGGTGGTGGGTGTGGCCGACGCTGCTCGCGATGTTTGGCTATGCTGCAGTCCCAGGGACCAAGTTGGAACACATTTCCACCTTCAAGCTTAGGTGGAAAAACGGCACCGAGACCCAGCAGCAGGACAACTTCTTGTCCAGACAACCAGCCCTGCTTCATCATTGAAGTAAGCCCTGTGAACAGGAGCGAGATGTACTTCTGCAGTGGATGTTATAGCGGAAAGAACATCCCCATCCTCACGTCTGCCGGAGTGCCCCCTCAAGTGGGTGTGTGACTTAACTCGATGGATGAATTGGACAGAATGTACTGTTACTAGAGGTCGACCGATATGGGTTTTTCAAGTCAAGGGTCAGGCGATGGCCGATATATGCTGCTGATTTTTTTTGGCCGATAATTGGACGTTTTCCCCTCTATTTGCATGGTAAAATATCACACTAATAATAACAAACGATACACAAAATTTCTCAATTTAGCATTTATTGAATACTCAACTTGGAAACAATAACACATTTATAAACAATAAAAATAGCAGCATCAGAATCTCTGTTAGTGCACAATATAGCAGCAAACTCCTCATGTTTGACGGAAGGAAATTTGTAAACAATACAAAAAGGAATAAGCATGTTATCTTTAGTTGTAATCCCACTTCCAGTCCCTGAGTCTTACTCACCACACTCATACTTCACAGCAAACAGACAGCAGTTAATTAACCAGAAGAGAAAAATGCAAAAACACAACAGAACTTGTAAATAATAACAAACTAATAGACAATAAAAATAGCAGCATCAGAATCTCTATTAGTGCCAAATATAGCAGCAAACTCCTCATGTCTGACGGAAGGAAAATTTGTAAATACACAAAGGAATGAGCACATCTTCAGTTTTAATCCCATTTCCAGTCCCTGAGTCTTCCTCATCCCACAAGCAGGCAAGGCATGTCACCCCGGTTGTGTGACACTTATTTTATATAATAAAATAAGTGCCCCCTGCGGCCCCAGAGCCCGAGCAGCCGTCTCCGCTGCCTGCAGCTACCGCGCCCACGTCCGAGGCGCTTTCCCTGCCTGCAGCTCCCGGGCAGGCGCCCCCTCTGCAGCCTGCAGCTCCAGTCCCTGGCCCCACTCCAGTCCCTTCTCCCCCTGTGACTCTGGTACCCTCACCCCGACGAGCCCGACCCCGGCCGCAGGTCCTTATGTCTGTGTCCCATAAGGGGAGAGGACACAGACGCACGGCTGGGGTCCCACCCGCCCAGCCCCCTGGCTCGCCCTCCCTCGCCGGCGCTAGGGCTTGGTCGGCACCTGCGGGTCCTGGCCCTCCGGGTCGGCTGTCGTCTGCGGGTCCCCCTCCGCGGCCTCGTCGCCCTGCCTCGGTCCCTCCTCCGGCGTCTTATCGGTTGCCTGCGGGCCCCCCGACGGCGGCTCCTCATTCGCCTGCTGGTCCTCCCGCTCTGGCGTGTCGGAGGACGTCGCCGTCTGCTGCGGCTCCCCCTCTCTCCTTGCCCTCGCCAGGGTCCCTTCCAGCTCCTTCGTCCCCTTCCCTGGTCTCCCCTCCGACTC
The DNA here is from genome assembly GCF_023856365.1 of Brienomyrus brachyistius. Taxonomy (NCBI): domain Eukaryota; kingdom Metazoa; phylum Chordata; class Actinopteri; order Osteoglossiformes; family Mormyridae; genus Brienomyrus; species Brienomyrus brachyistius. Next base: position 157,655 of record NW_026042499.1, on the reverse strand, counting down.
CCTCCTTCGTCCCTGCGTCTGTCCCTCACCCCGTCTCCTCGGCCCCTCCGGCTCCGGCCTCCCGGCCGCCTGCAGCCCTTCCGGCTGCCTCCCGTCGCCCGCTGGGTCTCCCTCGGGCTCCTCTTGGTTCCCCCTCCTTCTCTCCCTGGCCTCCCGTCTTTGTCCCTCCTGCCTCTGCTCCCCCTCGCTTTGTTCCTCCTGTCTCTGTCCCTCCTCTCTTTGTCCCTCGTCCCTCTGGCTTCTGCTCCTCTTTCCCCGATGTTCCCTTCGTTCACTCCCGGTCCTTTTGTCCTGCCTGTTCCCTCCGTGTCCCCCTTTCTGATCTGTTTCTCTGCCTTTCCTGTCTTATGTCAAGTCTTGTCCTGGCTCCTTCCCCTGTGCCAGTTCTGTCTGTCCGTTCTGTTCCCTGTCCCTCATTAATGAGGTTTTATATAGATATACATATATGCCCGGCTTGTCCGCTCCTCGTGTGTGCCACGCCCCCTGATTACCCACGTGTGCTTCCCTGATCGTCTCCTGCTTTGCCCGATTACTTTGATTAGTCATGACCTATTTTAAGTCCTGGTCTTACCTGTTTGCCCTGTCCGTCATTGTAGTTTGTCAATGCCTGCGTTCCGTCCTGCTCTACCCGCTCCGTTTCCCCGATTAAAGACCCGTTTTCACAAACACAAAAAAAACTATATGTATACATATACATACACTGAACAAAAATATAAACGCAACACTTTTGTTTTTGCTCCCATTTTTCATGAGATGGACTTAAAGATCTACAATTCATTCCAGATACACAATATTACCATTTCTCTCAAACATTTCTCACAAATCAGTCTAAATGTGTGATAGTGAGCACTTCTGCTTTGCTGAGATAATCCATCCCACCTCACAGGTGTGCCACATCAAGATGCTGATCTGACATCATGGGTAGTGCACAGGTGTACCTTATACTGCCCACAATAAAAGGCCACCCTGGAATGTGCAGTTTTGTCTCACAGCAAAATGCCACAGATGCCACAAGCATTGAGGGAGCGTGCAATTGGCATGCTGACAGCAGGAATGTCAACCAGATCTGTTGCTCGTGCATTGAATGTTCATTTCTCAACCATAAGCCGTCTCCAAAGGCGTTTCAGAGAATATGGCAGTACATCCAACCGGCCTCACAACCGCAGACCACGTGTAACCACACCAGCCCAGGACCTCCACATCCAGCAGGTTCACCTCCAAGATCGTCTGAGACCAGCCACTCAGACAGATGATGCACGGCCCCATGTTGCAAGGATCTGTACACAGTTCTTGGAAGCTGAAAATGTCCCAGTTCTTGCATGGCCAGCATACTCACCGGACATGTCACCCGTTGAGCATGTTTGGGATGTGCTTGACCGGCGTATACGACAGCGTGTACCAGTTCCCACTAATATCCAACAACTTCGCACAGCCATTGAAGAGGAGTGGACCAACATTCCACAGGCCACAATTGACAATCTGATAAACTCTATGCGAAGAAGATGTGTTGCATTGTATGAGGCAAATGGTGGTCACACCAGATACTGACCGGTTCTGAGTCCCCAGACCCCCAATAAAGCAAAAAACTGCACATTCCAGGGTGGCCTTTTATTGTGGGCAGTATAAGGTACACCTGTGCACTACCCATGATGTCAGATCAGCATCTTGATGTGGCACACCTGTGAGGTGGGATGGATTATCTCAGCAAAGCAGAAGTGCTCACTATCACACATTTAGACTGATTTGTGAGAAATGTTTGAGAGAAATGGTAATATTGTGTATCTGGAATGAATTGTAGGTCTTTAAGTCCATCTCATGAAAAATGGGAGCAGAAACAAGAGTGATGCGTTTATATTTTTGTTCAGTATATATATTTATGGGTGTATCGAGACTAGATGGTCAGTATGGATAACTAAGGTGCACTAAAACTGGGTGAGCAGGCAAGGCATGTCACCCAGGTTGTGTGACAATTATTTTATATAAATGTATATATGTATATATATATTCCATCCACCATCCCTCCTTTACGGAGAACTGCGTTATTTTTATTGTCCATTACGAAAAAAATAAAAAAACTATATATATATATATATATATATACATATATATTTATGGGTGTATCGAGACTAGATGGTCATTATGGATAACTAAGGTGCACTAAAACTGGGTGAGCAGGCAAGGCATGTCACCCAGGTTGTGTGAAAATTATTTTATATAAATGTATATATATATATACATATATTCCATCCACCATCCCTCCTTTACGGAGAACTGCGTTATTTTTCTTTTCTATTGCTAATAAAAAAACTATATATATGTACATATATATATATATATATATATATATATATATATATATATATATATATATATATATATATGGGTGTATCGAGACTAGATGGTCAGTATGGATAACTAAGGTGCACTAAAATTGGGTGAGCAGGCAAGGCATGTCACCCAGGTTGTGTGACAATTATTTTATATATATGCATATACATATTCCATCCACCATCCCTCCTTTATGGAGAACTGCGTTATTTTTATTGTCTATTGCAAAAAAAAAACAGAAAAACTATATATATATATATATATATATATATATATATACATATATATTCATGGGTGTATCGAGACTAGATGGTCATTCTGGATAACTAAAGTGCACTAAAATTGGGTGAGCAGGCAAGGCATGTCACCCAGGTTGTGTGACAATTATTTTATATATATGTATATATATATTCCATCCACCATCCCTCCTTTATGGAGAACTGCGCTATTTTTATTGTCTATTGCAAAAAAAAAAAAAAAAAAAAACAATACATATATATACATATATATTTATGGGTGTATCGAGACTAGATGGTCATTATGAATAACTAAGGTGCACTAAAATTGGGTGAGCAGGCAAGGCATGTCACCCCGGTTGTGTGACAATTATTTTATATATATATTCCATCCACCATCCCTCCTTTACGGAGAACTGCGTTATTTTTATTGTCCATTGCGAAAAAAAAAAAACTATATATATACATATATATTTATGGGTGTATCGAGACTAGTTGGTCATTATGGATAACTAAGTTGCACTAAAATTGGGTGAGCAGGCAAGGCATGTCACCCAGGTTGTGTGACAATTATTTTATATATATGTATGTATATATTCCATCCACCATCCCTCCTTTACGGAGAACTGCGTTATTTTTCTTTTCTATTGCTAATAAAAAAACTATATATATGTACATATATATATATATATATATATGGGTGTATCGAGACTAGATGGTCAGTATGGATAACTAAGGTGCACTAAAATTGGGTGAGCAGGCAAGGCATGTCACCCAGGTTGTGTGACAATTATTTTATATATATGTATATATATATTCCATCCACTATCCCTCCTTTATGGAGAACTGCGTTATTTTTATTGTCTATTGCAAAAAAAAAACACAAAAAAACTATATATATATATATATATATACACATATATATTTATGGGTGTATCGAGACTAGTTGGTCATTATGGATAACTAAGGTGCACTAAAATTGGGTGAGCAGGCAAGGCATGTCACCCCAGTTGTGTGACAATTATTTTATATAAATGTATATATATATTCCCTCCACCACCCCTCCTTTACGGAGGACTGCTTTATTTTTAATATCCATTGCGAAAAAAAAACACAAGAAAAAGAAAAAATATCTATATATATACATATATATATATATATATATATATATATATATGGGTGTGTCGAGACTAGATGGTCATTATGGATAACTAAAGTGCACTAAAATTGGGTGAGCAGGCAAGGCATGTCACCCAGGTTGTGTGACAATTATTTTATATAAATGTATATATATATATATATATATTCCATCCACCATCCCTCCTTTACGGAGAACTGCGTTATTTTTCTTTTCTATTGCTAATAAAAAAACTATATATATATATACATATATATTTATGGGTGTATCGAGACTAGATGGTCATTATGAATAACTAAGGTGCACTAAAATTGGGTGAGCAGGCAAGGCATGTCACCCCGGTTGTGTGACAATTATTTTATATATATATTCCATCCACCATCCCTCCTTTACGGAGGACTGCTTTATTTTTAATATCCATTGCGAAAAAAAAACACAAGAAAAAGAAAAAATATCTATATATATATACATATATATATATATATATATATATATATATATATATATATATATATATATATATATATATGATTGTGTCGAGACTAGATGGTCAGTATGGATAACTAAAGTGCACTAAAATTGGGTGAGCAGGCAAGGCATGTCACCCAGGTTGTGTGACAATTATTTTATATAAATGTATATATATATATATATATATATATATATATATATATATATATATATATATATATATATTTATATATATATATTCCATCCACCATCCCTCCTTTACGGAGAACTGCGTTATTTTTCTTTTCTATTGCTAATAAAAAAACTATATATATGTACATATATATATATATATATATATATATATGGGTGTATCGAGACTAGTTGGTCATTATGGATAACTAAGTTGCACTAAAATTGGGTGAGCAGGCAAGGCATGTCACCCAGGTTGTGTGACAATTATTTTATATATATATGTATATATATATTCCCTCCACCACCCCTCCTTTACGGAGGACTGCTTTATTTTTAATATCCATTGCGAAAAAAAAACACAAGAAAAAGAAAAAATATCTATATATATATACATATATATATATATATATATATATATATATATATATATATATATGGGTGTGTCGAGACTAGATGGTCAGTATGGATAACTAAAGTGCACTAAAATTGGGTGAGCAGGCAAGGCATGTCACCCAGGTTGTGTGACAATTATTTTATATAAATGTATATATATATATATATATATATATATATATATATATTCCATCCACCATCCCTCCTTTACGGAGAACTGCGTTATTTTTCTTTTCTATTGCTAATAAAAAAACTATATATATGTACATATATATATATATATATATATGGGTGTATCGAGACTAGTTGGTCATTATGGATAACTAAGTTGCACTAAAATTGGGTGAGCAGGCAAGGCATGTCACCCTGGTTGTGTGACAATTATTTTATATATATATGTATATATATATTCCCTCCACCACCCCTCCTTTACGGAGGACTGCTTCATTTTTAATAACCATTGCGAAAAAAAAACACAAGAAAAAGAAAAAATATCTATATATATATACATATATATATATATATATATATATATATATATATATATGGGTGTGTCGAGACTAGATGGTCAGTATGGATAACTAAGGTGCACTAAAATTGGGTGAGCAGGCAAGGCATGTCACCCAGGTTGTGTGACAATTATTTTATATAAATGTATATATATATATATATATATATATATATTCCATCCACCATCCCTCCTTTACGGAGAACTGCGTTATTTTTCTTTTCTATTGCTAATAAAAAAACTATATATATATGTACATATATATATATATATGGGTGTATCGAGACTAGTTGGTCATTATGGATAACTAAGTTGCACTATAATTGGGTGAGCAGGCAAGGCATGTCACCCAGGTTGTGTGACAATTATTTTATATATATGTATATATATATTCCATCCACCATCCCTCCTTTATGGAGAACTGCGTTATTTTTATTGTCTATTGCAAAAAAAAAAACAAAAAAAACTATATATATATACATATATATTTATGGGTGTATCGAGACTAGATGGTCATTATGAATAACTAAGGTGCACTAAAACTGGGTGAGCAGGCAAGGCATGTCACCCAGGTTGTGTGACAATTATTTTATATATATGTATATATATATTCCATCCACCATCCCTCCTTTATGGAGAACTGCGTTATTTTTATTGTCTATTGCAAAAAAAAAAACAAAAAAAACTATATATATATATACATATATATATATGGGTGTATCGAGACTAGAAGGTCATTATGCATAACTAAAGTGCACTAAAATTGGGTGAGCAGGAAAGGCATGTCACCCCAGTTGTGTGACAATTATTTTATATATATGTATATATATATATATATTCCCTCCACCACCCCTCCTCTACGGAGGACTGCTTTATTTTTATTTCCATTGCAAAAATAAAAAATTTTAAAACACAAAAAAAAAAAAAAACGAAAATAATAATAATAAAAATAATTTTGAATGTGTATTCAAATAAGTTTGAATGTGTGTGAACTATATATAAATATATATATACACATGCATATACAGAAATATATACACACACACACATATATATATATACACACACACACACAGACACACACTCACATAAACACATACACACACTGTGTACAGTCTTATGCAAAGGTTTGGCACCCCTTGACAAATAACATCTTTTCAATTACAAAAGCAACAATATCAGTTAATACAGTCTCTTTAGGAACTGGGGGAAAAATACACAATATTTTCAGCAAACATTGATGAATAGTTACTTTTTATGCCATAAATTGAACAAAATTACAAAATAAAAACATTATTATGGCACTCTGCAAAAGTTTGGGCACCCTACGTAATCAGTACTTAGTAACACCTCCTCTGCCAGATATCACAGCTTACAAGCGCTTCTTATAGCCAGCTGAAAGGCTTTCAGTTCTTGTACTTGGGATTTTCTCACATTCTTCCTTGCAAAAGGCTTCTAGTTCTGTAATATTCTAATATATCAAGGGCTGTATTGTCAAATAGGAGATCGGCAGCATTCTCCCACCTGAGAAAACTGTACTACAATGCCCTTGATAGTGTGTAGAAACACACTCGTCAGCTCTAGTCCTCCTGTAACAACGCAAAAGGACTGGCAACCCTCAGGTATTTATGCGTGCGATTGTATGATAAATTCACCCTGACAGTCTCACACTTCTCTTGGTACCAACAGGTCTCATGGAATATATAAAAGGCAACTGCAACAATTATACTCGGCACTAAACATCGAGGCACGGAAATGCAGCAGAGCTTGTGTATTTCTCAGGATGCATTCTAGTAAAATGCCCGGAAAATGAGCTAAAGACATATTTCAAGGGGCACTATATAAAACCGATGGAAATTTTACTGATTAAATAAAAGGAAAAGCATCGTTTGAAAAATCACAAATGTTTCTAAGATTCAATGCATCGCTTTTTGACCACATCATAGCGATGAACACATCATTGTTCCTGACAATGTCCTAATACAGAAATAAAACTTTATGTTGGTAAACTCAAAAAGCCTTCAGCTGTCACACTGGCTAACGATCTCAAACGATTATAAAGCAGCATTTTGAAAAGCGCTGTTTTAAAATAACAGATACAACACTTACCTTGTCTTCTGGCCAAATGCTTTTCACGGCTTGGCACTCCAACGGTGCTGAAACGAAATTTGTATTTCCTCCTACCTCGTTGGCCCTTCAGTTCTTCTTTTCTCCCTTTGGATGTTTTTTTCCTTCTTCGTTGGATATTGTTTTTTATTTTTGTTTGTTTTTTTTTACTTTGCATGTTTTTCCTTCTTCGGATATTATTTTTTTGGCTTATTTTTTTAGACGATGTTTTTTTCGTCTTCTTTAAAAATTGATTTTTTTCGTCTTCTTTAAATATTGTTTTTTTTTTCATCCTTTTGATGTTGTTTTACGGAACAAGAGCCGTACAGTGCTACTCTATCAGGAGGTAGCGCCAACTGAACGCCTTGAAGCAGTACCCAGCTCTTTTATAGGGAGCGTCAACCCGAAGTCAAGTTCTAGAACGTTGCACTCACTTTTCATTGGTTTCCCAGCTATGCTGTCAGAATAATGTTTGCTGATTGGTCGAAAATTTTAAAACGTACCCGAGTACTGTAAAAAAAACTCAAGATCTTGCTACCCTATCTTGCACCCATAAGGTGATTTTTTTTATACGTTATATGCAGCTATTTGTAGCAGGCCGTAATTAGACTAATCCACCCTTTGTCAATAAAGCCAACAAGAGAACAGGTTGCCCAAAGTTTGCTCAGGTACACGCCACAGCACAACCTTAAAAACACATCCAGCACAAATCACACTAGTGAATGACACAGCAAATCACAGCAATAAAAAAGACCCCTATGGGCAATCCAGCACCCAGACTACAGGTGCCAAAAGGCCCAGCCTGCCTAATAATGAACCCAAAATATACATACAACAAAGAAAAAGACACAAACAAAAAAGAAAATAAAACTAGCCAGCTGCTCCCACTAAACCCCGCTCCCGAGGCCACTAAGCCGGCTGGCTTGATAATACACGATACAACCTCAGATAAAACATATTAAAGCAACACCAGGGAGGTTTACAACCTGATCCTTAAAATTATCGACCCGTAATTCCACCTTGAAAACCCCTAAAGAACAGTAGTTTACCCCATGACTCACTGCCCCATTCAAACAAAAAAAAACAGGTTTTTGGGGTAACCTTTAGGTCAGCTCTTCAAAACCAGGTATGAGGACTCTTCAGCTAATCAGTCCTCTAATTAGAAATCTAATTAGGGAGTTGCAGCGAAAACCTGCATACACACCGGCCCTTTGCGGATAAGATTGTTCACCCCTGAAACAAGCAAACAGAAAGGCTGCTACACTGCAAATTCAATATGCCCGCCGATGCTCCACCAAATCTATCAGGACCCTGCCTGTCTTTCCCGTGCCTGCTCCTTTGCCAATATGCCCTACCATCGGAACATGCACAGCCATCTCGCCCCGGCTATGCCTCCAGTCCGAACTGCAGTTCCTATACCTGCCTATAATTGCCTGGCTACAATCCATCCCCCAAAATGAAATTGATGACCCAACGATCACAGCTAAGAATTCTATCCCCAAACCACTGGTCTTCCTCCCCAACCGAACGATCATTCACTGACCGTGGTAACTTATAAGGGTTGGTATGATGACCAGTGGTGGACCTCACCGAACGTTTAACTGGTCTCTACACCTCGGGGGGGACATAACCTCCTCCATTATACGAGGCCTACTTGTGGATGCTCTATTGCGACCCCTCCCACCAGCCCTGTCCCCGTAAAATCACAGAGTCCTCATCCGATTCCATTTCTGTTGCCCCTGTGGGCAACCCAGACTCAGGAGACATTACCAGAACATCTTCCCCTGACATAACAACCCCCTGTGGTACTGGACGCAACTCTGTTCGGTGAACTTGACGGACAACCCCGTCCCCCTCCATTGGAGTTGCAGAGTAAACTGCACCCTGATCTTGGGGACACCGAACTACCATATACAAACAGGCATCCCAATGATCCTGTATTTTACCTCGAACATGGTTCCGCAAACACACCAGCTGACCTTCATCAAACCCCTAATCATTAACCAACTCATTGTGTTTCCGATTTCGTGGTGTGGCTTGTTCCTCCAACTAAGCCTTCACATACTCTTGAAGCACCTGCAAACTTTCCTGATGGTTTTGTACCCATTCCTCCAAAGGTCCACCATACTGACTGATCCCGGCAGGAGCCTGAAGATAGTGTATCGGTAATCGAGGCTCACAGCCAGACCTTAAATAAAAAGGCATCATCCAGTCATTTGGTGGGGTGTAGTATTGTAAGCTTCTCTGCTGGAGGAAGTGTGTGAAGCAAATTGTGCAAAAAAAATATTAAAGCAACACCAGGGAGGTTTACATCTAGATCCTTAAAATGATCGACCTGCAATTCCACCTTGAAAATCCAATTACCATATAAAGGATACAAGATGTAAAGATGACAAATGACATGGCACACATTTGTTGTTTAGACTGTTGTGTCAGGTTAATTGAAAGCTGAAGGATCTTAGTGTTTACTAGTCTAAGTAACAGAATGTCTAAACACTGTGCTTGCCTTTATGGGTTTTTAAGCAGAACATATAGGTATAGAAACATATTAACATTACGTTTCACGATTCACTGACTGGAGAATAGGAGAATATACACATCAATATTACTACTTAAGTTAACTAACCCTAATCCCAACCCCTATTGGCACGGAGCCCGCCAGGGTTCAGGTGAGATATAAATCTGTAATCTGTATCAATGGTTTTGCTATCCATACCCACCCTATTAATGTTAGCTTCCCAGGGTTTCTTGTTAGACAAGCTCTGTGTCTCTCTATACCCCCATTTACTGCACGACTGATTGTCCATTTATAAAGAATCAAATAGGGTGAAGATGGTTTTAGTTTACAATTACTCTGGAAGGTGACCAGATTAAAAAAAACTAAATACCATGCCTACGTGTATGTAATCTCCATCACAGTCCCCATTTTCCCCATAATCCTCGTTTTGATAGTGCCAATTTGTGTAATGTGAGTTTTTTTTTTTTTTTAAAAACTGTTATAGAAGAACATACTGGATGCCACATGTGTACAATTACCCCTTTCTAATTAGTGGGGTCCGTTGTGTCAGCTACAGCCTTTACTAACATACACATAAGTATACAGTCTTACAGCACTTTTGTTTTCCTTTTGTATTTAATGGTTTTCCATTTAGGGGGCAGCATGGTGGTGCAGTGGTTAGCACTGTTGCCTCACACCTCTAGGGCCCGGGTTCGAGTCTCCACCTGGGTCACATGTGTGTGGAGTTTGCATGTTCTACCCATGTCATCGTGGGGTTTCCTCCGGGTACTCTGGTTTCCCCCACAGTCCAAAAACATGCTGAGGCTAATTGGAGTTGCTAAATTGCCCATAGGAGTGTATGCGTGAGTGAATAGTGTGTGAGTGTGCCCTGCGATGGGCTGGCCCGCCATCCTGAGTTGTTCCCTGTCTCGTGCCCATTGCTTCCGGGATAGGCTCCAGACCCCCCGCGATCCAGTAGGATAAGCGGTTTGGAAAATGGATGGATGGATGGATGGACAGTTTTCCATTTGAGGAATTAGCAAAAAACTGCAGTGCATGATGGGTAGGATCTAAAGGCTGCCTAACGCCCTTAATTTGTTTGCAATTTCGCCAGGTAGGCTACCTTCTTTAAACTGCGTTTTGCTAGACTACACATTTCGAGATGTTTTATTGTAGTCTTGGTAAATATATATATATAGTTTAGCCTAACCCAGCCACTTAAGGGAGCAAGCCAGCTCAGGTAGGTGCCAGTCCCAAGCCCGGATTAATGGAGAGGGTTGGCGTCAAGAAATAAAGAGAAATAAAGACAACTAATACTCCTAGTTTGCGAGATCTGACTGCAATGGCAGCACTGCTACAAGGGTGTGGATAAATCTATACAAATATCACCTGCATGCACATTACTTCTTTTACAATAACCAACTCCTGATCCATACTGTTAGTCGTGAAAAAAAAAACTATCGTGTACATAGAGGCCCTGTGTAAAAAGATAACTGCCAAGGAAAAGATCAAAAACATTTATTTCAAGGATACAAAGTTTTTATGGTCATGTACAGTGTACAGTGCAATTCTTATTTGATTAACTTGAATGTCTCCACAGACTAGACGATTAAACAAATAAAGCAGCGCAACATTACAATAACTAATAACAAATAAACAAAGCTCACGAGTACTATTACAGTATTTATATCATTTATTTAAACTTAATTTTACCAGGTAAATTAACTACAAAGCAGTTACCACTGCTTTACCTGCTTCTCGGGAGAAATAGCAGATATACGTCATGTATGTGACTAAATTCTTAAGCCAATAAGGGCAAAGTTGTGTCGTAATGGAGGCGGATCCAGTTTGTGCAGCCGGTTAAAGACACTACGGGCATGTAAATGGAGAACGAAATTATAGTTATACCGAATCTCCTACACACAATACCAAGGTTACCAACTTTGGTCAGCTGACCGGAGTGAGACGTTCAATTCCCGTAAGATTTCTTTGCGCCAGCCTGAGAGTCTGAAAACACGTCACACCAGATGCATGAGAGATGGAAACCTGGGATATTCAGTCGAATCAGATCAAATATGATGCTAAGTTAGTACTAAGTTAAAATATGTTCCGGACTTGTAACATGCACCCATGATTTGGAACAGTCAGCAGGCTGTCTCTGGCCACGCCCCCTACACTCGGTCCGGCCCCTGGCTTTTCCTGAATTCTGATTCCTTTAGATAAACATTGACTTCATTGATATTGTTATTGATTTATCGACAGACCATCATACTTTTTAGACGTTATAATAACAACACTCTATTGATCCCCAAAGAGAGAAATTCTCTCCTTGCCTGCCCCCTCTTACTGTCCATGATACACAAGCACATATGTAGAAAAACGTCAGCTTGGAAGCCAAGGCTGGACTTAACCTACTCTATTCTGGTATTCTGTTCTCCCAAGTAAGGCATCCCAAGTTCGAATCCAACTTCCGACAAAAGTTCTTCAATCGCTACAGCACAATTTGAGCCACTGATCGGCTTTAATTGCTTTGTTTTATTTTTGCGTTTCAGGCAAAACTACATAACACTTAAAGACACTTCGGGCATGCAAATGGAGAACGAAATTATAGTTATACCGAATCTCCTACACACAATACCAAGGTTACCAACTTTGGTCAGCTGGCCGGAGTGAGACGTTTCTCAGGCGCCAGCCTGAGAGTCTGAAAACACGTCACACCAGATGCATGAGAGATGGAAACCTGGGATATTCAGTCGAATCAGATCAAATATGATGCTAAGTTAGTACTAAGTTAAAATATGTTCCGCACTTGTAACATGCAGCCATGATTTGGAACAGCAGCATACCTGTCAAGGTTTGGATTTGAAAATAAAGGAAATTTTCCGGCACCCGCCGTGAGCCATCCCACCACCGCAACCAGGCTCCAGTATCCCTTACATTTTAAGACAGGAAATATAAAATAATATAAATTATATAAAATATAATATAAATATAAATATAAATATATAAAATATATAAAATATATTTTTGGCCACAACCGGGATTCGAACCCCGGTCTCCCGTGTGAAAGGCGGCGATCTTACCACTACACTATCCAGCAACTATATAATATAAGGGAGATTTACGGGAAAATACTAATACGGGAGGACGGCGGGAAAGAGAAGTAAAATACGGTAGTTTCCCGGCCAAAACGGGAGACTTGACAGCCTGAGATGGTCAGCAGGCTGTCTCTGGCCACGCCCCCTACACCCTGGCTTTTCCAGCGTGTTCGCGAAAACGACTTTATTATTTATCGACAGACCATCATACTTTTTAGACGTTATAATAACAACACTCTATTGATCCCCCTCTTACTGTCCATGATACACAATGACGAGACACATGTTCACTAATGACGAGAACTATTCTATTTTTCATGCCGGGGGTCCTTCAAATCTTACATTTACAAATCTTGTTCTTGTTCTCTGCTTTCTCCTTTCTCGTTCCCGTAGATATATATTATTATACGGAGATTTACGGAGTCTTCAAAGACGGTCCGGCTCCAGCTCAAGGATCACTGTTGCTGTGGTGTAGATCAGCTGATCTGTAGTAGTCTTCTACGTACATCTTCTAGTAGACCTTCTGAGGGTACTTCACGCATTCTTGGTCGGAGGGTCCAGGTTTCCAGCTTAGCTTATTTCTTATTTCTCAGGTCAGCTGCTCTTGTATTCAGCCTACTAATATATATGGGGCTTGGTACCCAATCTCGGAATGTGGGGATGATGATATATATATTATATAAAATATAAATATAAATATAAATATATAAAATATATAAAATATATAAAATGTATTTTTGGCCACAACCGGTCAACCGGATTCGAACCCCGGTCTCCCGTGTGAAAGGCGGCGATCTTACCACTACACTATCCAGCAACTATATAATATAAGGGAGATTTACGGGAAAATACTAATACGGGAGGACGGCGGGAAAGAGAAGTAAAATACGGTAGTTTCCCGGCCAAAACGGGAGACTTGACAGCCTGAGTCTCTGGCCACGCCCCCTACAAACGACTTCATTATTTATCTGATTGATTTATCGACAGACCATCATACTTTTTAGACGTTATAATTGATCCCCCTCTTACTGTCCATGATACACAATGATAACAGTTCACTAATGACGAGAACTATTCTATTTTTCATGCCGGGTCCTTCAAATCTTACATTTACAAATCTTGTTCTTGTTCTCTGCTTTCTCGTTCCCGTAGATATATATTATTATTTTTGGTCGGAGGTTTCCAGCTTAGCTTATTTCTTATTTCTCAGGTCAGCTGCTCTTGTATTCAGCCTACTAATATATATGTACTTTAACACTACACTATCCAGCTAGAGATTCTTGGTCGGAGGGTCCAGGTTGCCAGCTTAGCTTATTTCTTATTTCTCAGGTCAGCTGCTCTTGTATTCAGCCTACTAATATATATGGGGCTTGGTACCCAATCTCGGAATGTGGGGATGATGATATCTCCCCCCTGACCTGTCGTCCTGGCTCCCCCTTGTTCTTGTTCTCTGCTTTCTCGTTCCCGTAGATATATATTATTATACGGAGATTTACGGAGTCTTCAAAGACGGTCCGGCTCCAGCTCAAGGATCACTGTTGCTGTGGTGTAGATCAGCTGATCTGTTTCCAGCTTAGCTTATTTCTTATTTCTCAGGTCAGCTGCTCTTGTATTCAGCCATATATGGGGCTTGGTACCCAATCTCGGAATGTGGGGATGATGATATATATATTATATAAAATATAATATAAATATAAATATATAAAATATATAAAATATATAAAATATATTTTTGGCCACAACCGGGATTTGAACCCCGGTCTCCCGTGTGAAAGGCGGCGATCTTACCACTACACTATCCAGCAACTATATAATATAAGGGAGATTTACGGGAAAATACTAATACGGGAGGACGGCGGGAAAGAGAAGTAAAATACGGTAGTTTCCCGGCCAAAACGGGAGACTTGACAGCCTGAGATGGTCAGCAGGCTGTCTCTGGCCACGCCCCCTACACCCTGGCTTTTCCAGCGTGTTCGCGAAAACGACTTTATTATTTATCGACAGACCATCATACTTTTTAGACGTTATAATAACAACACTCTATTGATCCCCCTCTTACTGTCCATGATACACAATGACGAGACACATGTTCACTAATGACGAGAACTATTCTATTTTTCATGCCGGGGGTCCTTCAAATCTTACATTTACAAATCTTGTTCTTGTTCTCTGCTTTCTCCTTTCTCGTTCCCGTAGATATATATTATTATACGGAGATTTACGGAGTCTTCAAAGACGGTCCGGCTCCAGCTCAAGGATCACTGTTGCTGTGGTGTAGATCAGCTGATCTGTAGTAGTCTTCTACGTACATCTTCTAGTAGACCTTCTGAGGGTACTTCACGCATTCTTGGTCGGAGGGTCCAGGTTTCCAGCTTAGCTTATTTCTTATTTCTCAGGTCAGCTGCTCTTGTATTCAGCCTACTAATATATATGGGGCTTGGTACCCAATCTCGGAATGTGGGGATGATGATATATATATTATATAAAATATAAATATAAATATAAATATATAAAATATATAAAATGTATTTTTGGCCACAACCGGTCAACCGGATTCGAACCCCGGTCTCCCGTGTGAAAGGCGGCGATCTTACCACTACACTATCCAGCAACTATATAATATAAGGGAGATTTACGGGAAAATACTAATACGGGAGGACGGCGGGAAAGAGAAGTAAAATACGGTAGTTTCCCGGCCAAAACGGGAGACTTGACAGCCTGAGTCTCTGGCCACGCCCCCTACAAACGACTTCATTATTTATCTGATTGATTTATCGACAGACCATCATACTTTTTAGACGTTATAATTGATCCCCCTCTTACTGTCCATGATACACAATGATAACAGTTCACTAATGACGAGAACTATTCTATTTTTCATGCCGGGTCCTTCAAATCTTACATTTACAAATCTTGTTCTTGTTCTCTGCTTTCTCGTTCCCGTAGATATATATTATTATTTTTGGTCGGAGGTTTCCAGCTTAGCTTATTTCTTATTTCTCAGGTCAGCTGCTCTTGTATTCAGCCTACTAATATATATGTACTTTAACACTACACTATCCAGCTAGAGATTCTTGGTCGGAGGGTCCAGGTTGCCAGCTTAGCTTATTTCTTATTTCTCAGGTCAGCTGCTCTTGTATTCAGCCTACTAATATATATGGGGCTTGGTACCCAATCTCGGAATGTGGGGATGATGATATCTCCCCCCTGACCTGTCGTCCTGGCTCCCCCTTGTTCTTGTTCTCTGCTTTCTCGTTCCCGTAGATATATATTATTATACGGAGATTTACGGAGTCTTCAAAGACGGTCCGGCTCCAGCTCAAGGATCACTGTTGCTGTGGTGTAGATCAGCTGATCTGTTTCCAGCTTAGCTTATTTCTTATTTCTCAGGTCAGCTGCTCTTGTATTCAGCCATATATGGGGCTTGGTACCCAATCTCGGAATGTGGGGATGATGATATATATATTATATAAAATATAATATAAATATAAATATATAAAATATATAAAATATATAAAATATATTTTTGGCCACAACCGGGATTTGAACCCCGGTCTCCCGTGTGAAAGGCGGCGATCTTACCACTACACTATCCAGCAACTATATAATATAAGGGAGATTTACGGGAAAATACTAATACGGGAGGACGGCGGGAAAGAGAAGTAAAATACGGTAGTTTCCCGGCCAAAACGGGAGACTTGACAGCCTGAGATGGCTGTCTCTGGCCACGCCCCCTACAGTCGGTCCGGCCCCTGGCTTTTCCAGCGTGTTCGCGAAAACGACTTCATTTATTTTCTTATTGATTTATCGACAGACCATCATACTTTTTAGACGTTATAATAACAACACTCTATTGATCCCCAAAGAGAGAAATTCTCTCCTTGCCTGCCCCCTCTTACTGTCCATGATACACAAGCACATATGTAGAAAAACGTCAGCTTGGAAGCCAAGGCTGGACTTAACCTACTCTATTCTGGTATTCTGTTCTCCCAAGTAAGGCGTGGGTTCGAATCCAACTTCCGACAAAAGTTCTTCAATCGCTACAGCACAATTTGAGCCACTTACGGCTTTAATTGCTTTGTTTTATTTTTGCGTTTCAGGCAAAACTACATAACACTTAAAGACACTACGGGCATGTAAATGGAGAACGAAATTATAGTTATAGCGAATCTCCTACACACAATACCAAGGTTACCGAACTTTGGTCAGCTGGCCGGAGTGAGACGTTCAATTCCCGTAAGATTTCTTTGCGCCAGCCTGAGAGTCTGAAAACACGTCACACCAGATGCATGAGAGATGGAAACCTGGGATATTCAGTCGAATCAGATCAAATATGATGCTAAGTTAGTACTAAGTTAAAATATGTTCCGCACTTGTAACATGCACCCATGATTTGGAACAGCAGCATACCTGTCAAGGTTTGGATTTGAAAATAAAGGAAATTTTCCGGCACCCGCCGTGAGCCATCCCACCACCGCAACCAGGCTCCAGTATCAACAACAACAAACAAACAAATTTATTTTTATATAGCGCATTATCACAACATTACATTGTCTCAAAGCGCTTTACAGTATCCTCACCCAAAGCCCCCAGTGAGTAAGCCATAGGCGACAGTGGCAAGGAAAAACTCCCTAGAAGGAAGAAACCTTGAGAGGGACCAGACTCAAAGGGGAAGCCCATCCTCCAGGGGCCGGCAGGGATAGTCAAATAGAGAGAGGAGAGCAAGGAAGATAAGCCAATGCCGAAGCCGAGTCTTCTTCCAATTGCCAGGCAACCAGAGGTAAGGCAGCGGGTCATACATGGAAGATCAGAACGGCGAGCTGGATGCAGGGACGTCACTGGTGGTGGTCGGGTGTGCTGGATATCTTGATAGATTGAGGTCTCCAGGCATCACCCCCAGGAGGAGTAGGGGAAATAAAATGTACAATTAGGCATAGTAGAGGAGGCTATTGGCAGTGCTAAAAGCTAGGTGAGTACAATATGAAGTGCAATCTGCAAGCTCCGGCAGATATGGCTATGGCAGCATCAGTAGGAGGGAGAGGCAAGTGGGAATGCCGGCATGGGGAGTCCCTGAAATGTCAGCACTCCAGTTCCACAAGAGATTGCAAAGCTAGAGTGACAGCACTGACAATCCAGTTCATCCAAAGCCAATGGCACCGATCCCCACCCAGCTCTACACCTCACACTACAGGTCTGCCTGGGAGTGAAGAGTTAGCTAGGGCTAGAACTAGTGTCCCTATACGCTAAACTAAACAGGTGTGTTTTTAGTCTGGACTTGAGTTTTTAGTCTGGACAGAGCACGTTACTGACACACACATCTTCTTCGCAATGTTGCACACCTCTTTAAAATTTGCCTTTGTGATCTCCGATTGCCTCAATCGGACATCATTAGTGCCGACGTGGATAACTATCTGAGAGTATTTACGTTTACTTTTAGCCAGCACTTTTAAATTTGCCGAGATGTCGGTCGCTCTGGCACCCGGGAGACAATTTACAATGGTCGCTGGAGTCGCTACTCTCACGTTTCTTAGAATAGAATCACCAATTATTAGAGCACTTTCAACAGGCGTCTCAGTGGGAGTTTCACTGAGTGGGGAGAACCTGTTGGAAACGCGGATAGGCGAATGGTGCCGGTGTAAGTTTGGTTTGGATTTGCGACTATGCCGCCGGGTCGTCACCCACTCGCCTTGCTGCGAAGGCTCTGCTGCCGGAGCAGGGGGAGACTTACTGGCTATCGCGGACATATCCGGAGCCGCTAATACTGAGTCAATAAAACTCTCATTCTCCTGAATGTTATGTAACGTCCGGATACGTCCCTCTAACACTACAATCTTCTCCGTCAGTCTAGCGACTAACTGACACTTCTCACATGTATAAATACCGCTAATGACTGGAGAAGAATAGCTAAACATATTACACTCAGAACACGGAACAGTAGACATGGCGTTGTACTTACGTAAACTGAGGCTGTAAGGCTGGAAGCACCTTCTTAATTGAACGAAGATCGTGGGTCGGTACTTGCGTAGGTGATTAATCCGTCGGGGTCTGGGAAATTTTATTTATTTATTTTGGAGGATTATTAATCTTGCGAAGCTTTTTCCCAATGACTTAACTCGAATTATTATTTAGGTGATATCTATGGTTTCAAAGTTCGCGCGCTAGCAGTCAGTATCACTCTCGCAGGAAACAGGAAACAACGGAAATGACCACGTGTATCCCTTACATTTTAAGACAGGAAATATAAAATAATATAAATTATATAAAATATAATATAAATATAAATATAAATATATAAAATATATAAAATATAAAATAACCATTTGTCATTTATTTTCTATTAATTTTTCATGTTCACTCATGCGGCTCTGTCATTCACTAATGACTTGGATTTTTCATGCCGACTGACATCGTTCCTTCCCCGTGGGAGACAAATCTTACAGAACGCGTGACCCATCCTGCTCCTCTTCAGGAAAGTAAATTCGTCATCTTCGTCATCACCCCTTAAAACAATTACTGAAGCGAGACGGCGCACGCGTTACGGCGACAGATTTAAATTGTGAGTGCACTATATCTCGTCGCAAATGGTGCTTAACCACGGCGGGTCTCAAGCACAGGAGACTCCCAATTTCTAAATGACACACACTTGGCTCACAGCGCAAAGTTGTGTTAAACTTGCTTTGTCTAAAGCAGGCACACACATACGAGTATGATCCTGATAGGTAACTAAGCTATCGGTCTTATGTCCAAGCGCAACATAATTTAGGTTAGAACCTCATAACAAGTATTCCCGTTCGCTAATAGAGAGATCTCTCCCAGGATATATAGAAACGGAGACACTCGTCCGAATTGAACCTGGAAACAAAGCGCTACATCTGAGAATCTCGTCAGACATAGGGTTAAAGTTTACTGCAGTTTAATACGAAAGAACTACAATGAAATCACCGAAAATAAAACAAAATAATATAACTACTAATAATAGAAATAAAAATAACTATAATAAGCCCATATGATCCCGCTTAAATGCCTTCAGATTGCCATGAGTGCGACTTTTGCAACCAGTTGACAGTAGCGCTTCTTCACTGCACGTTCGGTCATAAAAAGTTTAAATTGTGTGCTCAGAATAAGTTTAAACCTTGTGCCTTGTGATTATTAACCAATTTTTATGCTGAATGGTCGGCTCAAACTCAATTGCGAAACACCGTGAGTCTGTTAATGTGTGACTTAAATGGAACTCATTAATAACCAGTATCACGTAATAACCTGGGTTAGAATAGAAGGCTTGTCCAACGAGCTGCGTCACCAGGTAATGTAAACGATCGGTAGCGAAGCTCCCCTCACGGCCAATGAGAGAGAGTCTCGCGATATTTCAGGCGAATTTGAGGTTTCAGAGCGTAGATCGCACAGGCAGGGATTCTTGTGAGCACTCAATGAACGGAGGCTGAAGTTGTGTAAAAGACATGCATTTATTCCTATAACTAACATAAGACAGACATTACACCTAACAAACAATAAACACGAAATAACGGAGTGGACACAAACAATGTAATCATGAAAATGCAATGACCAGATTTAAAATGAGTAACCTTAAAAGGGAAAATACTGTTCTGCAAAGCAAGCAATTTGTGGAAATACTGTCCTAAAGTAATATAGCAGGTGAATAGGAGTTTAGGTTGTTATAAATGAAAGGAAGTTTGTTTACTTGGTTGCAGAGTGGGGGGGGGGGGGGTCTTGGCAGTTGGTTGCGGAGGCTGATGAGCTGATGGGTGATGGCACTCAGGGAGGCGCGGTGTTTGCAGCGGTTGTTGGAGTGGAGCCCCTCTGATTCCCTCTCCTGGTGAAGCTTGGGCTTGGTTGCAGTTCTCTGTCCAGCTGGGTCTTCACTGATAGGCTTCAGGAGGGCTTCTTGTGGGCTTCTCTTCTCTTGGGCTGATGTTCTCTGCCTCTCTTCGTGCTGATGGTCTTTTGTTTTCTCCTCCCTTCTGTTTCTCCTCTCCTGGCTTTGTTCTGAGGTGCCAGGTTTTATAGTGTAAAGTTCGTGAATAGGAGTGACCAGGAATTCGACTCCTGGACCAATGGCTGACCATCCATTTGGCGGGCTTTCGGAAGGGGGTCTGTATCAGTCCTTTTGAGATTTATGACCAGAGTGATTTCCCTTGTATTGATGATTTTCGTTAGGCTGGTGTAACTTTTGATATATTCACTTTCGTGGTAACCACTGACCAGATTTGGAAACTGGAGTGATTTTCCATCGGTTTGATACCAAACATGCCATAGCAGCCTAGCGGTTCACACCTCATACCATCTGTAATGATTAATTAATGATTACTTATATTATGTCGTTATGTTATATTACTCACACCTTATTTTATGCCTCACAATCTATATAATTGTAAATATACTGTGTAGCTGCTGGCGCGTTCCAAACTAAATCTCATTGTACTTACAATGTCAATAAAAACATCCATCCATCCATCTAGGCAGGCCAGTGTCGCCTCCATCCTTCCTGAAGTCAGTGATTCCTTTGTCTTTGTGCTGTTTAGTGCCAAATTGTTTGCTGAACTCCAACCTATCAGTTTCTGGACCTCATCTCTGTAAGCTGACTCATAAGAACCAAAGAGATTTACAAATGAGAGGAGGCCATTCGGCCCATCAAGCTCCTTTGAGGAGATCTTATCTAGCTCTGATTTAAAAGAACCCAGGGTTTTAGCTTGTGTTACAATAACAGGAAGACTATTCCATACTCTAACTACACGCTGTGTACAGAAATGCTTCATCAAATTCGTTTTAAAATGTTCTCCAGCTAATTTCCACTTATGGCCACGAGTTCTGGTATTTAAACTAACATTGAAATAGCCATTTGGCTGAACAGCATCCAGACCTGTTAGAATCTTAAACACCTGGATTATGTCCCCCCTTAGTCTCCTTTGCTCGAGGCTAAACAGATTCAGCTCAGCTAACCTCTCCTCATTAGACATTCCTCTAAGACCAGGAATCATTCTCGTTGCCCTACGTTGCACCTTTTCCAAGGCAGCAATGTCCTTCTTAAGGTATGGTAACCAAACCCGCACACAATATTCTAGGTGGGGTCTTACCAAGGAATTATATTATCGTAGCATCACTTGCCTTGTCTTAAACTCCACACACCTAGAGATGCAATGTGCCTTCTCGCGTGGTGTTCCTGCAGAGGGAGTCTGTGAGTGCTGGAGATTGGGGGAGGGGGCAGTGTGGCTATGTCTGCTCTGTGTTCCTCCAGACGAGCAAAGAAGCTGTTTAGCTCCTTTGCTAAAAGGGCGTTGCTGTTAACAGTGACGGTGTTGTTGCCTTTGAAGTTTGTAATGTGTTGTATTCCCTGCCACACCCACTGTGGGTTGTTGTATGTGAAGTAGACCTCTATTTTCTGTTTCTCTGCCTGCCTGGCAACCTTGATGCCCCTATTCAGGTTAGCTCTGGCTGCACTCTGTGTTCTTGACTGCGCTGTCTTGTCCTGTAGTATTGTATTGTTGCTCTTGTGTTTATCTTGCACTTTCTCCCTCTGTTTGTGCTCCTTTCACTCTGTATAGTTCTATCTTGCCCGCACTTGTGTCATCTTGTGTTGTTTCTGTTTTTCTTCTTTGTGTTGCACCGTGGTCCAGGAGGAACAATGTTTCCTTTCACTGTGTACTGTGTATATTGCTGAAATAACAATAAACCCACTTGACCACCTGCCTCAATTCATCCTGAAGAGTTTTCCAATGTTGTTCAAAGGTCTGTTTGTTTCGAGTGAAGGACACGCCCCTGGACGTGCTGGATAAGGGGACCACAGATCAGTGTCCTCAGTCCTGCTTCTCCCTTCAAAGCTGAGAGGAAGATGACCCGCCTGCTGCTTCTGGTTTTGGCTTATGGAGCTCTGCTTATCTCCACAGAGGCCCAGCAAGATTACCACAGTCTCCCTGCACTCACAAGACGGCCATTAAACTCGCAGTCGAAAATGCTCATCAAGGAACCCGTCAGCACATGAATTTCTATAACATCCAGGGCCGTCCGAAGGTAACTGCTGAGAAAGTGTTTACAAAAGTGTGAAACTTTCATCATCTGCAAGCTGAACTAATGAGTATCACATTGATTTTGATGTTTTAATTTCAATGCATATGATGCTTAATGTCTCTTCA
This sequence comes from Brienomyrus brachyistius, assembly GCF_023856365.1. Lineage (NCBI taxonomy): Eukaryota > Metazoa > Chordata > Actinopteri > Osteoglossiformes > Mormyridae > Brienomyrus > Brienomyrus brachyistius. The sequence continues at coordinate 134,558 of NW_026042499.1, read as the reverse complement.
CAATGAAAGTGATGGTTGTATATCTCAGCCCTGGTCAATTTTACCTTCTCACAGTTTCTCTCTGAATCTGCTGCAGTCAAGTCTGTGACAGTTTGCCATTTTTTGGGTGATTATTGTTTGTTATATTGCCTTTAAAACAGTTGTAGGCAATTTTGTATATAACGTGTTTATGTGATTTAGATCAGCAGTGAATACATTGACATTGAGATTCTCTTGAGAGCAACAAAATGTCCAAAGTCAACTGCAACAGACCATCGGGCTGACTGTATTTTCATGGACAAGAGGGTAAGTAAAGAGTCACTGTGACTGTGAGCATTGGACATATCAGTTAGCAAATTAATTTAGGTTCATGTTAACTTTTTTGATGCCCTGCGGGGGAAAGTTAGCCAACAATAAAGTAACAAATACATAGGTGGCCTCAAAGAGCCAGTTCCTTCACCTTATTCTCAAATTTTAGTAGGTTTACAGGCTTAAAGGCTGGATTACCAGGCAGAAGCAAATGCTAATCATCTGAGGGGTGACCTGTAGATTATGCTTCGAGCTATGAACCCTAGCTGGCCTTATTTAAAGACCTGTGGGCTGTACTACAAAGCGGGTTTTACATACCCAGAGTTAACTCAATCGAGCCAGGTTAACTAAAACTCATTGTTGAAATCAGCCTTAAATGGCAGTGTGGTGTTTTGTGGTGAAAGGGCAGGACTTAACTCTTGTTTTAATTAGAAAGCCAGTAATTAAACCTGGTCAGAGCAGGGTAGATGTGCAGTGTGAATTACCCTTTAAATTTACCTCTTTAAATAGTGAACTACAGGACCACTTAGCTTGATCGGAGGACAGTATTTTAATACAGAGCAGTGTTCAGTTAAACGGGATTTGTTGTTCATACTTTTAGATGAACTTGCTTTGTATAATATAGCCTTATGGTGACCCTGCTTTGGAAGCTCTTTCCTCTAAAATTGTTCTGTGTCATTAAACCCTGCACTCCAGCAGCTCTGCCTTAAATCATTAGATATATCTTTACTACACCTTCTCTCACTGTATTTATTGCCCACCACTCTTTAAATACTGTTTTTGTGTGTCTGTGTGTTTTTGCAGCCATTCATTAACTGTAGAGTTTGCAGCAGACGGTCTGGTAATGATCTTACACATCCATCAAATGACTGTGTACCAAACAAGAAAGTGGATGAAGTAAGTGTAGAGAGTCTTAGCATTATGGAAATGTAACAGGTGTGTGAATTGTGTCTAAACATGTGGTTAAACTTTGATTGTGTTTGTACATGCAAAAATTTGATCAGAGTACTGTTTATTAATGACAATGTTACTTTTAATCTGAACAACAGTGGCAGCACCAAGGAAAAGCTTGGGGGGGGGGGCTCTAGCTCCTCCTCCAATGACCATAGTACCCCCACAGCACCCCCAAAATATTGGTTTCATTTTTTCTTTAACTATCTGTAAAATCTGTATATTGTGTAAGACATTTTTGCGGTTTTTACAGCATACTTGTAGTGTATTTTTTCTTCAAAGTACACATAGAGGCTCTGTGAGCTAGACGTTAGAATTTCATATTTTATCCTATTTTATCCATGCTGTAGCTTATCGTGCTGTGTGCTTCTATACACCATCTACATAAGCTGAAAAGCTAAAGCACCCGGTCTAAATAATCTCACTCCCCTATAGCACCTGTAGCATTAAGTCACTGGCGCTGCCACTGCTGAATAAACGACTCCAATCTGACTAAACCGCTTAACTTTTCCTCCCCATGTTACATTTCAGGACAAACGACGTAATATGTGTCCTTCTGATAAACCTCTTCTCAGACCTAAAACTGCCTTGGCTTCCAAGGACACTAAAGAAGCTGAAGGAGACCGTCTGGCTGTTTCTGATGGCTGATGGTCCTGCAATGTGGACCAGAGGAGGAAACTGGGAGGGAAAATGCTTTGCTTTATATCATGCCCACCCAAAGCCCCCAGTGAGTAAGCCATAGGCGCCGATAGCATGGAAAAACTCCCAAGAAGGAAGAAACCTTGGGAGGGACCAAACTCAAAGGGGGAGCCCATCCTCCTGGGGCCGGCAAAGTGTAGGTGCAGGATCACAAAAAAACTTGACGAGAGAAACGAGAGAATTCGACTGTCCCTCACAAAAACTGTAAAGTTTTAGTGGCTAAATTGCTTTTTCTATGCCTTTTCAAACAGGAGGAGATTTGTTTGGCTATACGTAGAAATTTTCTATACAATTTAGACAGCACAGAATCATTAACCTACTTTAATGCATTTATTAATACAACCACATATTTCACACATTTTGACATCAGTCATGCAGTGAAGATACAGTCTCTTTATTTCTTGACGCCAACCCTCCCCATTAATCCGGGCTTGGGACCGACACCTAGTTGAGCTGGCTTTCTCCCTTAAGTGGCTGGGTTAGGCTAAACTATGTACATATTTATGAAGACTACTATAAATTTATAAAGACCTCCCTAAATATGTAGTCTAACAAAACGCAGTTTAAAGAAGGTAGCCTACCTGGTAAACAAAGAAATTAAAAGGCCCACAGCATATAATCGGGCTATATCCAAGCAGTTTTTAAGAACGTAACCTACATGGCGAAATTGAATTACTTTCTGGACCAACAAACGCAACCAGACATGAACATTATGCACCTTCCTAGTCTTGATGTATGTCGTCATACAGATGAGGACGTTAAGGCAGCCTTTAGGTCCGACCCATCATGCACTGCAGTTTTTTGCAAATTCCTCAGATGGAAAACCATTAAATACCTCTTCTATTACCTTATATTACCTTATATTCATGTAATAAATATACAAATATCAATTAGTTGGAAATCAGCCAGACAGACGTAATTACTACAAATGGTTTCCACTGTATTTGTGACTCTGAGTGCCGCAGGCTTGGATGCAGTGCCGCACCATTTTGTAAGTAAATTAATAAATATTAATGAGACATCACCTACCACCCTGCAAAAAAGAAATTTGCCGCTCGTCCCCCTGCACATGAACCAACATGGCTGTGTCAACCAGCGGAGCTCCGGAGCCTCTGGAGAAACACGCGGCAAAAAAGGCTCGCATACGGTCTTCCAGAGTTTGGGAATACTTCAGTCATGACACCTTTTCTGCGCCTCTACTGTAGCTGGCGTTAATGACGCTGTTTCAGCCATTTTATATTTTCTGTTTACTTATTCTGTCATGTAAGACTGAGACAAATTATCGTTTACGACTATTCTTACACACTGTAGCCTGACTTGCTGACTTAAGTAAGCTTAACTATAAGCTACCTTTGCTAGTGTTTGTGAATAACATGTTTCTCTAGTTATGAAATTATTCCATGTTTTAGCATCTGTTTCAACATTAAAGTCAAATTGGTATATTGAAATATGTAAAAACTATTGAACTATTAGCTTAAGTCTAACATAGAAAATCCTACTGAATCTCTTAAGATTTTCCTTTTTTGTTAATGCACTAATGTTTAAGAAGTGTCTTAAATTGAATTTCAGATTTGTGTGTGGGTGGGAGTGGGTGAATTGTATTAAATTCATACATTCATTCTTTTGGCTCAGACATTACTGACCTAAAACAAATTGAGGCATTGGGTAAGTGCTTAAATTAGCTACTAAATGGCAAAAAATATTCTAAATATCACATTTTCCATTCTTCGGTATAATTTTAATGAATCACCTATGCTGCCAAACATTAACGCATAGATTGTCACAACACTCTATGTTTTAGTTCTTCTTTATGTGTATAGGACGGTGTGATGGTTCTGGTGGTGGGTGTGGCCGACGCTGCTCGCGATGTTTGGCTATGCTGCAGTCCCAGGGACCAAGTTGGAACACATTTCCACCTTCAAGCTTAGGTGGAAAAACGGCACCGAGACCCAGCAGCAGGACAACTTCTTGTCCAGACAACCAGCCCTGCTTCATCATTGAAGTAAGCCCTGTGAACAGGAGCGAGATGTACTTCTGCAGTGGATGTTATAGCGGAAAGAACATCCCCATCCTCACGTCTGCCGGAGTGCCCCCTCAAGTGGGTGTGTGACTTAACTCGATGGATGAATTGGACAGAATGTACTGTTACTAGAGGTCGACCGATATGGGTTTTTCAAGTCAAGGGTCAGGCGATGGCCGATATATGCTGCTGATTTTTTTTGGCCGATAATTGGACGTTTTCCCCTCTATTTGCATGGTAAAATATCACACTAATAATAACAAACGATACACAAAATTTCTCAATTTAGCATTTATTGAATACTCAACTTGGAAACAATAACACATTTATAAACAATAAAAATAGCAGCATCAGAATCTCTGTTAGTGCACAATATAGCAGCAAACTCCTCATGTTTGACGGAAGGAAATTTGTAAACAATACAAAAAGGAATAAGCATGTTATCTTTAGTTGTAATCCCACTTCCAGTCCCTGAGTCTTACTCACCACACTCATACTTCACAGCAAACAGACAGCAGTTAATTAACCAGAAGAGAAAAATGCAAAAACACAACAGAACTTGTAAATAATAACAAACTAATAGACAATAAAAATAGCAGCATCAGAATCTCTATTAGTGCCAAATATAGCAGCAAACTCCTCATGTCTGACGGAAGGAAAATTTGTAAATACACAAAGGAATGAGCACATCTTCAGTTTTAATCCCATTTCCAGTCCCTGAGTCTTCCTCATCCCACAAGCAGGCAAGGCATGTCACCCCGGTTGTGTGACACTTATTTTATATAATAAAATAAGTGCCCCCTGCGGCCCCAGAGCCCGAGCAGCCGTCTCCGCTGCCTGCAGCTACCGCGCCCACGTCCGAGGCGCTTTCCCTGCCTGCAGCTCCCGGGCAGGCGCCCCCTCTGCAGCCTGCAGCTCCAGTCCCTGGCCCCACTCCAGTCCCTTCTCCCCCTGTGACTCTGGTACCCTCACCCCGACGAGCCCGACCCCGGCCGCAGGTCCTTATGTCTGTGTCCCATAAGGGGAGAGGACACAGACGCACGGCTGGGGTCCCACCCGCCCAGCCCCCTGGCTCGCCCTCCCTCGCCGGCGCTAGGGCTTGGTCGGCACCTGCGGGTCCTGGCCCTCCGGGTCGGCTGTCGTCTGCGGGTCCCCCTCCGCGGCCTCGTCGCCCTGCCTCGGTCCCTCCTCCGGCGTCTTATCGGTTGCCTGCGGGCCCCCCGACGGCGGCTCCTCATTCGCCTGCTGGTCCTCCCGCTCTGGCGTGTCGGAGGACGTCGCCGTCTGCTGCGGCTCCCCCTCTCTCCTTGCCCTCGCCAGGGTCCCTTCCAGCTCCTTCGTCCCCTTCCCTGGTCTCCCCTCCGACTCCCTCCTTCGTCCCTGCGTCTGTCCCTCACCCCGTCTCCTCGGCCCCTCCGGCTCCGGCCTCCCGGCCGCCTGCAGCCCTTCCGGCTGCCTCCCGTCGCCCGCTGGGTCTCCCTCGGGCTCCTCTTGGTTCCCCCTCCTTCTCTCCCTGGCCTCCCGTCTTTGTCCCTCCTGCCTCTGCTCCCCCTCGCTTTGTTCCTCCTGTCTCTGTCCCTCCTCTCTTTGTCCCTCGTCCCTCTGGCTTCTGCTCCTCTTTCCCCGATGTTCCCTTCGTTCACTCCCGGTCCTTTTGTCCTGCCTGTTCCCTCCGTGTCCCCCTTTCTGATCTGTTTCTCTGCCTTTCCTGTCTTATGTCAAGTCTTGTCCTGGCTCCTTCCCCTGTGCCAGTTCTGTCTGTCCGTTCTGTTCCCTGTCCCTCATTAATGAGGTTTTATATAGATATACATATATGCCCGGCTTGTCCGCTCCTCGTGTGTGCCACGCCCCCTGATTACCCACGTGTGCTTCCCTGATCGTCTCCTGCTTTGCCCGATTACTTTGATTAGTCATGACCTATTTTAAGTCCTGGTCTTACCTGTTTGCCCTGTCCGTCATTGTAGTTTGTCAATGCCTGCGTTCCGTCCTGCTCTACCCGCTCCGTTTCCCCGATTAAAGACCCGTTTTCACAAACACAAAAAAAACTATATGTATACATATACATACACTGAACAAAAATATAAACGCAACACTTTTGTTTTTGCTCCCATTTTTCATGAGATGGACTTAAAGATCTACAATTCATTCCAGATACACAATATTACCATTTCTCTCAAACATTTCTCACAAATCAGTCTAAATGTGTGATAGTGAGCACTTCTGCTTTGCTGAGATAATCCATCCCACCTCACAGGTGTGCCACATCAAGATGCTGATCTGACATCATGGGTAGTGCACAGGTGTACCTTATACTGCCCACAATAAAAGGCCACCCTGGAATGTGCAGTTTTGTCTCACAGCAAAATGCCACAGATGCCACAAGCATTGAGGGAGCGTGCAATTGGCATGCTGACAGCAGGAATGTCAACCAGATCTGTTGCTCGTGCATTGAATGTTCATTTCTCAACCATAAGCCGTCTCCAAAGGCGTTTCAGAGAATATGGCAGTACATCCAACCGGCCTCACAACCGCAGACCACGTGTAACCACACCAGCCCAGGACCTCCACATCCAGCAGGTTCACCTCCAAGATCGTCTGAGACCAGCCACTCAGACAGATGATGCACGGCCCCATGTTGCAAGGATCTGTACACAGTTCTTGGAAGCTGAAAATGTCCCAGTTCTTGCATGGCCAGCATACTCACCGGACATGTCACCCGTTGAGCATGTTTGGGATGTGCTTGACCGGCGTATACGACAGCGTGTACCAGTTCCCACTAATATCCAACAACTTCGCACAGCCATTGAAGAGGAGTGGACCAACATTCCACAGGCCACAATTGACAATCTGATAAACTCTATGCGAAGAAGATGTGTTGCATTGTATGAGGCAAATGGTGGTCACACCAGATACTGACCGGTTCTGAGTCCCCAGACCCCCAATAAAGCAAAAAACTGCACATTCCAGGGTGGCCTTTTATTGTGGGCAGTATAAGGTACACCTGTGCACTACCCATGATGTCAGATCAGCATCTTGATGTGGCACACCTGTGAGGTGGGATGGATTATCTCAGCAAAGCAGAAGTGCTCACTATCACACATTTAGACTGATTTGTGAGAAATGTTTGAGAGAAATGGTAATATTGTGTATCTGGAATGAATTGTAGGTCTTTAAGTCCATCTCATGAAAAATGGGAGCAGAAACAAGAGTGTTGCGTTTATATTTTTGTTCAGTATATATATTTATGGGTGTATCGAGACTAGATGGTCAGTATGGATAACTAAGGTGCACTAAAACTGGGTGAGCAGGCAAGGCATGTCACCCAGGTTGTGTGACAATTATTTTATATAAATGTATATATGTATATATATATTCCATCCACCATCCCTCCTTTACAGAGAACTGCGTTATTTTTATTGTCCATTACGAAAAAAATAAAAAAACTATATATATATATATATATATATATATACATATATATTTATGGGTGTATCGAGACTAGATGGTCATTATGGATAACTAAGGTGCACTAAAACTGGGTGAGCAGGCAAGGCATGTCACCCAGGTTGTGTGACAATTATTTTATATAAATGTATATATATATATATATATATATTTCATCCACCATCCCTCCTTTACGGAGAACTGCATTATTTTTCTTTTCTATTGCTAATAAAAAAACTATATATATGTACATATATATATATATATATATATATATATATATATATATATATATATATATATATATATATGGGTGTATCGAGACTAGATGGTCAGTATGGATAACTAAGGTGCACTAAAATTGGGTGAGCAGGCAAGGCATGTCACCCAGGTTGTGTGACAATTATTTTATATATATGCATATACATATTCCATCCACCATCCCTCCTTTATGGAGAACTGCGTTATTTTTATTGTCTATTGCAAAAAAAAAACAGAAAAACTATATATATATATATATATATATATATATATATATATATATATATACATATATATTCATGGGTGTATCGAGACTAGATGGTCATTCTGGATAACTAAAGTGCACTAAAATTGGGTGAGCAGGCAAGGCATGTCACCCAGGTTGTGTGACAATTATTTTATATAAATGTATATATATATATATATATATATATATATATATATATATATATATATTCCATCCACCATCCCTCCTTTACGGAGAACTACGTTATTTTTCTTTTTTATTGCTAATAAAAAAACTATATATATATACATATATATTTATGGGTGTATCGAGACTAGATGGTCATTATGAATAACTAAGGTGCACTAAAATTGGGTGAGCAGGCAAGGCATGTCACCCCGGTTGTGTGACAATTATTTTATATATATATTCCATCCACCATCCCTCCTTTACGGAGGACTGCTTTATTTTTAATATCCATTGCGAAAAAAAAACACAAGAAAAAGAAAAAATATCTATATATATACATATATATATATATATATATATATATGGGTGTGTCGAGACTAGATGGTCAGTATGGATAACTAAAGTGCACTAAAATTGGGTGAGCAGGCAAGGCATGTCACCCAGGTTGTGTGACAATTATTTTATATAAATGTATATATATATATATATATATATATATATATATATATATATATATATATATATATATATATATATATATTCCATCCACCATCCCTCCTTTACGGAGAACTGTGTTATTTTTCTTTTCTATTGCTAATAAAAAAACTATATATATGTACATATATATATATATATATATATGGGTGTATCGAGACTAGTTGGTCATTATGGATAACTAAGTTGCACTAAAATTGGGTGAGCAGGCAAGGCATGTCACCCAGGTTGTGTGACAATTATTTTATATATATGTATATATATATTCCATCCACCATCCCTCCTTTATGGAGAACTGCGCTATTTTTATTGTCTATTGCAAAAAAAAAAAAAAAAAAAAACAATACATATGTATACATATATATTTATGGGTGTATCGAGACTAGATGGTCATTATGAATAACTAAGGTGCACTAAAATTGGGTGAGCAGGCAAGGCATGTCACCCCGGTTGTGTGACAATTATTTTATATATATATTCCATCCACCATCCCTCCTTTACGGAGAACTGCGTTATTTTTATTGTCCATTGCGAAAAAAAAAAAACTATATATATACATATATATTTATGGGTGTATCGAGACTAGTTGGTCATTATGGATAACTAAGTTGCACTAAAATTGGGTGAGCAGGCAAGGCATGTCACCCAGGTTGTGTGACAATTATTTTATATATATGTATGTATATATTCCATCCACCATCCCTCCTTTACGGAGAACTGCGTTATTTTTCTTTTCTATTGCTAATAAAAAAACTATATATATGTACATATATATATATATATTTATGGGTGTATCGAGACTAGTTGGTTATTATGGATAACTAAGGTGCACTAAAATTGGGTGAGCAGGCAAGGCATGTCTCCCCAGTTGTGTGACAATTATTTTATATAAATGTATATATATATTCCCTCCACCACCCCTCCTTTACGGAGGACTGCTTTATTTTTAATATCCATTGCGAAAAAAAAACACAAGAAAAAGAAAAAATATCTATATATATACATATATATATATATATATATATATATATGGGTGTGTCGAGACTAGATGGTCAGTATGGATAACTGAGGTGCACTAAAATTGGGTGAGCAGGCAAGGCATGTCACCCAGGTTGTGTGACAATTATTTTATATATATGCATATACATATTCCATCCACCATCCCTCCTTTACGGAGAACTGCGTTATTTTTATTGTCTATTGCAAAAAAAAAACAGAAAAACTATATATATATATATATACATATATATTCATGGGTGTATCGAGACTAGATGGTCATTATGGATAACTAAAGTGCACTAAAATTGGGTGAGCAGGCAAGGCATGTCACCCAGGTTGTGTGACAATTATTTTATATAAATGTATATATATATATATATATTCCATCCACCATCCCTCCTTTACGGAGAACTGCGTTATTTTTCTTTTCTATTGCTAATAAAAAAACTATATATATATACATATATATTTATGGGTGTATCGAGACTAGATGGTCATTATGAATAACTAAGGTGCACTAAAATTGGGTGAGCAGGCAAGGCATGTCACCCCGGTTGTGTGACAATTATTTTATATATATATTCCATCCACCATCCCTCCTTTACGGAGGACTGCTTTATTTTTAATATCCATTGCGAAAAAAAAAACACAAGAAAAAGAAAAAATATCTATATATATATACATATATATATATATATATATATATATATATATATATATATATATGGGTGTGTCGAGACTAGATGGTCAGTATGGATAACTAAAGTGCACTAAAATTGGGTGAGCAGGCAAGGCATGTCACCCAGGTTGTGTGACAATTATTTTATATAAATGTATATATATATATATATATATATATATATATATATATATATATATATATATTCCATCCACCATCCCTCCTTTACGGAGAACTGCGTTATTTTTCTTTTCTATTGCTAATAAAAAAACTATATATATGTACATATATATATATATATATATATGGGTGTATCGAGACTAGTTGGTCATTATGGATAACTAAGTTGCACTAAAATTGGGTGAGCAGGCAAGGCATGTCACCCAGGTTGTGTGACAATTATTTTATATATATATGTATATATATATTCCCTCCACCACCCCTCCTTTACGGAGGACTGCTTTATTTTTAATATCCATTGCGAAAAAAAAACACAAGAAAAAGAAAAAATATCTATATATATATACATATATATATATATATATATATATATATATATATATATATATATATATATATATGGGTGTGTCGAGACTAGATGGTCAGTATGGATAACTAAAGTGCACTAAAATTGGGTGAGCAGGCAAGGCATGTCACCCAGGTTGTGTGACAATTATTTTATATAAATGTATATATATATATATATATATATATATATATATATATATATATATATATATATATTCCATCCACCATCCCTCCTTTACGGAGAACTGCGTTATTTTTCTTTTCTATTGCTAATAAAAAAACTATATATATGTACATATATATATATATATATGGGTGTATCGAGACTAGTTGGTCATTATGGATAACTAAGTTGCACTAAAATTGGGTGAGCAGGCAAGGCATGTCACCCAGGTTGTGTGACAATTATTTTATATATATATGTATATATATATTCCCTCCACCACCCCTCCTTTACGGAGGACTGCTTTATTTTTAATATCCATTGCGAAAAAAAAACACAAGAAAAAGAAAAAATATCTATATATATACATATATATATATATATATATATATATATATATATGGGTGTGTCGAGACTAGATGGTCAGTATGGATAACTAAGGTGCACTAAAATTGGGTGAGCAGGCAAGGCATGTCACCCAGGTTGTGTGACAATTATTTTATATAAATGTATATATATATATATATATTCCATCCACCATCCCTCCTTTACGGAGAACTGCGTTATTTTTCTTTTCTATTGCTAATAAAAAAACTATATATATATGTACATATATATATATATATATGGGTGTATCGAGACTAGTTGGTCATTATGGATAACTAAGTTGCACTAAAATTGGGTGAGCAGGCAAGGCATGTCACCCAAGTTGTGTGACAATTATTTTATATATATGTATATATATATTCCATCCACCATCCCTCCTTTATGGAGAACTGCGTTATTTTTATTGTCTATTGCAAAAAAAAAAACAAAAAAAACTATATATATATACATATATATTTATGGGTGTATCGAGACTAGATGGTCATTATGAATAACTAAGGTGCACTAAAACTGGGTGAGCAGGCAAGGCATGTCACCCAGGTTGTGTGACAATTATTTTATATATATGTATATATATATTCCATCCACCATCCCTCCTTTATGGAGAACTGCGTTATTTTTATTGTCTATTGCAAAAAAAAAAACAAAAAAAACTATATATATATATACATATATATATATGGGTGTATCGAGACTAGAAGGTCATTATGCATAACTAAAGTGCACTAAAATTGGGTGAGCAGGAAAGGCATGTCACCCCAGTTGTGTGACAATTATTTTATATATATGTATATATATATATATATTCCCTCCACCACCCCTCCTCTACGGAGGACTGCTTTATTTTTATTTCCATTGCAAAAATAAAAAATTTTAAAACACAAAAAAAAAAAAAAAACGAAAATAATAATAATAAAAATAATTTTGAATGTGTATTCAAATAAGTTTGAATGTGTGTGAACTATATATAAATATATATATACACATGCATATACAGAAATATATACACACACACACATATATATATATATATACACACACACACACAGACACACACTCACATAAACACATACACACACTGTGTACAGTCTTATGCAAAGGTTTGGCACCCCTTGACAAATAACATCTTTTCAATTACAAAAGCAACAATATCAGTTAATACAGTCTCTTTAGGAACTGGGGGAAAAATACACAATATTTTCAGCAAACATTGATGAATAGTTACTTTTTATGCCATAAATTGAACAAAATTACAAAATAAAAACATTATTATGGCACTCTGCAAAAGTTTGGGCACCCTACGTAATCAGTACTTAGTAACACCTCCTCTGCCAGATATCACAGCTTACAAGCGCTTCTTATAGCCAGCTGAAAGGCTTTCAGTTCTTGTACTTGGGATTTTCTCACATTCTTCCTTGCAAAAGGCTTCTAGTTCTGTAATATTCTAATATATCAAGGGCTGTATTGTCAAATAGGAGATCGGCAGCATTCTCCCACCTGAGAAAACTGTACTACAATGCCCTTGATAGTGTGTAGAAACACACTCGTCAGCTCTAGTCCTCCTGTAACAACGCAAAAGGACTGGCAACCCTCAGGTATTTATGCGTGCGATTGTATGATAAATTCACCCTGACAGTCTCACACTTCTCTTGGTACCAACAGGTCTCATGGAATATATAAAAGGCAACTGCAACAATTATACTCGGCACTAAACATCGAGGCACGGAAATGCAGCAGAGCTTGTGTATTTCTCAGGATGCATTCTAGTAAAATGCCCGGAAAATGAGCTAAAGACATATTTCAAGGGGCACTATATAAAACCGATGGAAATTTTACTGATTAAATAAAAGGAAAAGCATCGTTTGAAAAATCACAAATGTTTCTAAGATTCAATGCATCGCTTTTTGACCACATCATAGCGATGAACACATCATTGTTCCTGACAATGTCCTAATACAGAAATAAAACTTTATGTTGGTAAACTCAAAAAGCCTTCAGCTGTCACACTGGCTAACGATCTCAAACGATTATAAAGCAGCATTTTGAAAAGCGCTGTTTTAAAATAACAGATACAACACTTACCTTGTCTTCTGGCCAAATGCTTTTCACGGCTTGGCACTCCAACGGTGCTGAAACGAAATTTGTATTTCCTCCTACCTCGTTGGCCCTTCAGTTCTTCTTTTCTCCCTTTGGATGTTTTTTTCCTTCTTCTTTGGATATTGTTTTTTATTTTTGTTTGTTTTTTTTTACTTTGCATGTTTTTCCTTCTTCGGATATTATTTTTTTGGCTTATTTTTTTAGACGATGTTTTTTTCGTCTTCTTTAAAAATTGATTTTTTTCGTCTTCTTTAAATATTGTTTTTTTTTTCATCCTTTTGATGTTGTTTTACGGAACAAGAGCCGTACAGTGCTACTCTATCAGGAGGGTAGCGCCAACTGAACGCCTTGAAGCAGTACCCAGCTCTTTTATAGGGAGCGTCAACCCGAAGTCAAGTTCTAGAACGTTGCACTCACTTTTCATTGGTTTCCCAGCTATGCTGTCAGAATAATGTTTGCTGATTGGTCGAAAATTTTAAAACGTACCCGAGTACTGTAAAAAAAACTCAAGATCTTGCTACCCTACGGAGCACCCATAAGGTGATTTTTTTTATACGTTATATGCAGCTATTTGTAGCAGGCCGTAATTAGACTAATCCACCCTTTGTCAATAAAGCCAACAAGAGAACAGGTTGCCCAAAGTTTGCTCAGGTACACGCCACAGCACAACCTTAAAAACACATCCAGCACAAATCACACTAGTGAATGACACAGCAAATCACAGCAATAAAAAAGACCCCTATGGGCAATCCAGCACCCAGACTACAGGTGCCAAAAGGCCCAGCCTGCCTAATAATGAACCCAAAATATACATACAACAAAGAAAAAGACACAAACAAAAAAGAAAATAAAACTAGCCAGCTGCTCCCACTAAACCCCGCTCCCGAGGCCACTAAGCCGGCTGGCTTGATAATACACGATACAACCTCAGATAAAACATATTAAAGCAACACCAGGGAGGTTTACAACCTGATCCTTAAAATTATCGACCCGTAATTCCACCTTGAAAACCCCTAAAGAACAGTAGTTTACCCCATGACTCACTGCCCCATTCAAACAAAAAAAAAACAGGTTTTTGGGGTAACCTTTAGGTCAGCTCTTCAAAACCAGGTATGAGGACTCTTCAGCTAATCAGTCCTCTAATTAGAAATCTAATTAGGGAGTTGCAGCGAAAACCTGCATACACACCGGCCCTTTGCGGATAAGATTGTTCACCCCTGAAACAAGCAAACAGAAAGGCTGCTACACTGCAAATTCAATATGCCCGCCGATGCTCCACCAAATCTATCAGGACCCTGCCTGTCTTTCCCGTGCCTGCTCCTTTGCCAATATGCCCTACCATCGGAACATGCACAGCCATCTCGCCCCGGCTATGCCTCCAGTCCGAACTGCAGTTCCTATACCTGCCTATAATTGCCTGGCTACAATCCATCCCCCAAAATGAAATTGATGACCCAACGATCACAGCTAAGAATTCTATCCCCAAACCACTGGTCTTCCTCCCCAACCGAACGATCATTCACTGACCGTGGTAACTTATAAGGGTTGGTATGATGACCAGTGGTGGACCTCACCGAACGTTTAACTGGTCTCTACACCTCGGGGGGGACATAACCTCCTCCATTATACGAGGCCTACTTGTGGATGCTCTATTGCGACCCCTCCCACCAGCCCTGTCCCCGTAAAATCACAGAGTCCTCATCCGATTCCATTTCTGTTGCCCCTGTGGGCAACCCAGACTCAGGAGACATTACCAGAACATCTTCCCCTGACATAACAACCCCCTGTGGTACTGGACGCAACTCTGTTCGGTGAACTTGACGGACAACCCCGTCCCCCTCCATTGGAGTTGCAGAGTAAACTGCACCCTGATCTTGGGGACACTTGTAACATGCACCCATGATTTGGAACAGCAGCATACCTGTCAAGGTTTGGATTTGAAAATAAAGGAAATTTTCCGGCACCCGCCGTGAGCCATCCCACCACCGCAACCAGGCTCCAGTATCCCTTACATTTTAAGACAGGAAATATAAAATAATATAAATTATATAAAATATAATATAAATATAAATATATAAAATATATAAAATATAAAATAACCATTTGTCATTTATTTTCTATTAATTTTTCATGTTCACTCATGCGGCTCTGTCATTCACTAATGACTTGGATTTTTCATGCCGACTGACATCGTTCCTTCCCCGTGGGAGACAAATCTTACAGAACGCGTGACCCATCCTGCTCCTCTTCAGGAAAGTAAATTCGTCATCTTCGTCATCACCCCTTAAAACAATTACTGAAGCGAGACGGCGCACGCGTTACGGCGACAGATTTAAATTGTGAGTGCACTATATCTCGTCGCAAATGGTGCTTAACCACGGCGGGTCTCAAGCACAGGAGACTCCCAATTTCTAAATGACACACACTTGGCTCACAGCGCAAAGTTGTGTTAAACTTGCTTTGTCTAAAGCAGGCACACACATACGAGTATGATCCTGATAGGTAACTAAGCTATCGGTCTTATGTCCAAGCGCAACATAATTTAGGTTAGAACCTCATAACAAGTATTCCCGTTCGCTAATAGAGAGATCTCTCCCAGGATATATAGAAACGGAGACACTCGTCCGAATTGAACCTGGAAACAAAGCGCTACATCTGAGAATCTCGTCAGACATAGGGTTAAAGTTTACTGCAGTTTAATACGAAAGAACTACAATGAAATCACCGAAAATAAAACAAAATAATATAACTACTAATAATAGAAATAAAAATAACTATAATAAGCCCATATGATCCCGCTTAAATGCCTTCAGATTGCCATGAGTGCGACTTTTGCAACCAGTTGACAGTAGCGCTTCTTCACTGCACGTTCGGTCATAAAAAGTTTAAATTGTGTGCTCAGAATAAGTTTAAACCTTGTGCCTTGTGATTATTAACCAATTTTTATGCTGAATGGTCGGCTCAAACTCAATTGCGAAACACCGTGAGTCTGTTAATGTGTGACTTAAATGGAACTCATTAATAACCAGTATCACGTAATAACCTGGGTTAGAATAGAAGGCTTGTCCAACGAGCTGCGTCACCAGGTAATGTAAACGATCGGTAGCGAAGCTCCCCTCACGGCCAATGAGAGAGAGTCTCGCGATATTTCAGGCGAATTTGAGGTTTCAGAGCGTAGATCGCACAGGCAGGGATTCTTGTGAGCACTCAATGAACGGAGGCTGAAGTTGTGTAAAAGACATGCATTTATTCCTATAACTAACATAAGACAGACATTACACCTAACAAACAATAAACACGAAATAACGGAGTGGACACAAACAATGTAATCATGAAAATGCAATGACCAGATTTAAAATGAGTAACCTTAAAAGGGAAAATACTGTTCTGCAAAGCAAGCAATTTGTGGAAATACTGTCCTAAAGTAATATAGCAGGTGAATAGGAGTTTAGGTTGTTATAAATGAAAGGAAGTTTGTTTACTTGGTTGCAGAGTGGGGGGGGGGGGGGGTCTTGGCAGTTGGTTGCGGAGGCTGATGAGCTGATGGGTGATGGCACTCAGGGAGGCGCGGTGTTTGCAGCGGTTGTTGGAGTGGAGCCCCTCTGATTCCCTCTCCTGGTGAAGCTTGGGCTTGGTTGCAGTTCTCTGTCCAGCTGGGTCTTCACTGATAGGCTTCAGGAGGGCTTCTTGTGGGCTTCTCTTCTCTTGGGCTGATGTTCTCTGCCTCTCTTCGTGCTGATGGTCTTTTGTTTTCTCCTCCCTTCTGTTTCTCCTCTCCTGGCTTTGTTCTGAGGTGCCAGGTTTTATAGTGTAAAGTTCGTGAATAGGAGTGACCAGGAATTCGACTCCTGGACCAATGGCTGACCATCCATTTGGCGGGCTTTCGGAAGGGGGTCTGTATCAGTCCTTTTGAGATTTATGACCAGAGTGATTTCCCTTGTATTGATGATTTTCGTTAGGCTGGTGTAACTTTTGATATATTCACTTTCGTGGTAACCACTGACCAGATTTGGAAACTGGAGTGATTTTCCATCGGTTTGATACCAAACATGCCATAGCAGCCTAGCGGTTCACACCTCATACCATCTGTAATGATTAATTAATGATTACTTATATTATGTCGTTATGTTATATTACTCACACCTTATTTTATGCCTCACAATCTATATAATTGTAAATATACTGTGTAGCTGCTGGCGCGTTCCAAACTAAATCTCATTGTACTTACAATGTCAATAAAAACATCCATCCATCCATCTAGGCAGGCCAGTGTCGCCTCCATCCTTCCTGAAGTCAGTGATTCCTTTGTCTTTGTGCTGTTTAGTGCCAAATTGTTTGCTGAACTCCAACCTATCAGTTTCTGGACCTCATCTCTGTAAGCTGACTCATAAGAACCAAAGAGATTTACAAATGAGAGGAGGCCATTCGGCCCATCAAGCTCCTTTGAGGAGAACTTAGCTAATAGCTCAAAAATCTTATCTAGCTCTGATTTAAAAGAACCCAGGGTTTTAGCTTGTGTTACAATAACAGGAAGACTATTCCATACTCTAACTACACGCTGTGTACAGAAATGCTTCATCAAATTCGTTTTAAAATGTTCTCCAGCTAATTTCCACTTATGGCCACGAGTTCTGGTATTTAAACTAACATTGAAATAGCCATTTGGCTGAACAGCATCCAGACCTGTTAGAATCTTAAACACCTGGATTATGTCCCCCCTTAGTCTCCTTTGCTCGAGGCTAAACAGATTCAGCTCAGCTAACCTCTCCTCATTAGACATTCCTCTAAGACCAGGAATCATTCTCGTTGCCCTACGTTGCACCTTTTCCAAGGCAGCAATGTCCTTCTTAAGGTATGGTAACCAAACCCGCACACAATATTCTAGGTGGGGTCTTACCAAGGAATTATATTATCGTAGCATCACTTGCCTTGTCTTAAACTCCACACACCTAGAGATGCAATGTGCCTTCTCGCGTGGTGTTCCTGCAGAGGGAGTCTGTGAGTGCTGGAGATTGGGGGAGGGGGCAGTGTGGCTATGTCTGCTCTGTGTTCCTCCAGACGAGCAAAGAAGCTGTTTAGCTCCTTTGCTAAAAGGGCGTTGCTGTTAACAGTGACGGTGTTGTTGCCTTTGAAGTTTGTAATGTGTTGTATTCCCTGCCACACCCACTGTGGGTTGTTGTATGTGAAGTAGACCTCTATTTTCTGTTTCTCTGCCTGCCTGGCAACCTTGATGCCCCTATTCAGGTTAGCTCTGGCTGCACTCTGTGTTCTTGACTGCGCTGTCTTGTCCTGTAGTATTGTATTGTTGCTCTTGTGTTTATCTTGCACTTTCTCCCTCTGTTTGTGCTCCTTTCACTCTGTATAGTTCTATCTTGCCCGCACTTGTGTCATCTTGTGTTGTTTCTGTTTTTCTTCTTTGTGTTGCACCGTGGTCCAGGAGGAACAATGTTTCCTTTCACTGTGTACTGTGTATATTGCTGAAATAACAATAAACCCACTTGACCACCTGCCTCAATTCATCCTGAAGAGTTTTCCAATGTTGTTCAAAGGTCTGTTTGTTTCGAGTGAAGGACACGCCCCTGGACGTGCTGGATAAGGGGACCACAGATCAGTGTCCTCAGTCCTGCTTCTCCCTTCAAAGCTGAGAGGAAGATGACCCGCCTGCTGCTTCTGGTTTTGGCTTATGGAGCTCTGCTTATCTCCACAGAGGCCCAGCAAGATTACCACAGTCTCCCTGCACTCACAAGACGGCCATTAAACTCGCAGTCGAAAATGCTCATCAAGGAACCCGTCAGCACATGAATTTCTATAACATCCAGGGCCGTCCGAAGGTAACTGCTGAGAAAGTGTTTACAAAAGTGTGAAACTTTCATCATCTGCAAGCTGAACTAATGAGTATCACATTGATTTTGATGTTTTAATTTCAATGCATATGATGCTTAATGTCTCTTCACAATGAAAGTGATGGTTGTATATCTCAGCCCTGGTCAATTTTACCTTCTCACAGTTTCTCTCTGAATCTGCTGCAGTCAAGTCTGTGACAGTTTGCCATTTTTTGGGTGATTATTGTTTGTTATATTGCCTTTAAAACAGTTGTAGGCAATTTTGTATATAACGTGTTTATGTGATTTAGATCAGCAGTGAATACATTGACATTGAGATTCTCTTGAGAGCAACAAAATGTCCAAAGTCAACTGCAACAGACCATCGGGCTGACTGTATTTTCATGGACAAGAGGGTAAGTAAAGAGTCACTGTGACTGTGAGCATTGGACATATCAGTTAGCAAATTAATTTAGGTTCATGTTAACTTTTTTGATGCCCTGCGGGGGAAAGTTAGCCAACAATAAAGTAACAAATACATAGGTGGCCTCAAAGAGCCAGTTCCTTCACCTTATTCTCAAATTTTAGTAGGTTTACAGGCTTAAAGGCTGGATTACCAGGCAGAAGCAAATGCTAATCATCTGAGGGGTGACCTGTAGATTATGCTTCGAGCTATGAACCCTAGCTGGCCTTATTTAAAGACCTGTGGGCTGTACTACAAAGCGGGTTTTACATACCCAGAGTTAACTCAATCGAGCCAGGTTAACTAAAACTCATTGTTGAAATCAGCCTTAAATGGCAGTGTGGTGTTTTGTGGTGAAAGGGCAGGACTTAACTCTTGTTTTAATTAGAAAGCCAGTAATTAAACCTGGTCAGAGCAGGGTAGATGTGCAGTGTGAATTACCCTTTAAATTTACCTCTTTAAATAGTGAACTACAGGACCACTTAGCTTGATCGGAGGACAGTATTTTAATACAGAGCAGTGTTCAGTTAAACGGGATTTGTTGTTCATACTTTTAGATGAACTTGCTTTGTATAATATAGCCTTATGGTGACCCTGCTTTGGAAGCTCTTTCCTCTAAAATTGTTCTGTGTCATTAAACCCTGCACTCCAGCAGCTCTGCCTTAAATCATTAGATATATCTTTACTACACCTTCTCTCACTGTATTTATTGCCCACCACTCTTTAAATACTGTTTTTGTGTGTCTGTGTGTTTTTGCAGCCATTCATTAACTGTAGAGTTTGCAGCAGACGGTCTGGTAATGATCTTACACATCCATCAAATGACTGTGTACCAAACAAGAAAGTGGATGAAGTAAGTGTAGAGAGTCTTAGCATTATGGAAATGTAACAGGTGTGTGAATTGTGTCTAAACATGTGGTTAAACTTTGATTGTGTTTGTACATGCAAAAATTTGATCAGAGTACTGTTTATTAATGACAAAGTTACTTTTAATCTGAACAACAGTGGCAGCACCAAGGAAAAGCTTGGGGGGGGGGGGCTCTAGCTCCTCCTCCAATGACCATAGTACCCCCACAGCACCCCCAAAATATTGGTTTCATTTTTTCTTTAACTATCTGTAAAATCTGTATATTGTGTAAGACATTTTTGCGGTTTTTACAGCATACTTGTAGTGTATTTTTTCTTCAAAGTACACATAGAGGCTCTGTGAGCTAGACGTTAGAATTTTATATTTTATCCTATTTTATCCATGCTGTAGCTTATCGTGCTGTGTGCTTCTATACACCATCTACATAAGCTGAAAAGCTAAAGCACCCGGTCTAAATAATCTCACTCCCCTATAGCACCTGTAGCATTAAGTCACTGGCGCTGCCACTGCTGAATAAACGACTCCAATCTGACTAAACCGCTTAACTTTTCCTCCCCATGTTACATTTCAGGACAAACGACGTAATATGTGTCCTTCTGATAAACCTCTTCTCAGACCTAAAACTGCCTTGGCTTCCAAGGACACTAAAGAAGCTGAAGGAGACCGTCTGGCTGTTTCTGATGGCTGATGGTCCTGCAATGTGGACCAGAGGAGGAAACTGGGAGGGAAAATGCTTTGCTTTATATCATGCCCACCCAAAGCCCCCAGTAAGTAAGCCATAGGCGCCGATAGCATGGAAAAACTCCCAAGAAGGAAGAAACCTTGGGAGGGACCAAACTCAAAGGGGGAGCCCATCCTCCTGGGGCCGGCAAAGTGTAGGTGCAGGATCACAAAAAAACTTGACGAGAGAAACGAGAGAATTCGACTGTCCCTCACAAAAACTGTAAAGTTTTAGTGGCTAAATTGCTTTTTCTATGCCTTTTCAAACAGGAGGAGATTTGTTTGGCTATACGTAGAAATTTTCTATACAATTTAGACAGCACAGAATCATTAACCTACTTTAATGCATTTATTAATACAACCACATATTTCACACATTTTGACATCAGTCATGCAGTGAAGATACAGTCTCTTTATTTCTTGACGCCAACCCTCCCCATTAATCCGGGCTTGGGACCGACACCTAGTTGAGCTGGCTTTCTCCCTTAAGTGGCTGGGTTAGGCTAAACTATGTACATATTTATGAAGACTACTATAAATTTATAAAGACCTCCCTAAATATGTAGTCTAACAAAACGCAGTTTAAAGAAGGTAGCCTACCTGGTAAACAAAGAAATTAAAAGGCCCACAGCATATAATCGGGCTATATCCAAGCAGTTTTTAAGAACGTAACCTACATGGCGAAATTGAATTACTTTCTGGACCAACAAACGCAACCAGACATGAACATTATGCACCTTCCTAGTCTTGATGTATGTCGTCATACAGATGAGGACGTTAAGGCAGCCTTTAGGTCCGACCCATCATGCACTGCAGTTTTTTGCAAATTCCTCAGATGGAAAACCATTAAATACCTCTTCTATTACCTTATATTACCTTATATTCATGTAATAAATATACAAATATCAATTAGTTGGAAATCAGCCAGACAGACGTAATTACTACAAATGGTTTCCACTGTATTTGTGACTCTGAGTGCCGCAGGCTTGGATGCAGTGCCGCACCATTTTGTAAGGCATGCACTGGCCAATCATGTAGCACTTCTCTCATAAATATTAATGAGACATCACCTACCACCCTGCAAAAAAGAAATTTGCCGCTCGTCCCCCTGCACATGAACCAACATGGCTGTGTCAACCAGCGGAGCTCCGGAGCCTCTGGAGAAACACGCGGCAAAAAAGGCTCGCATACGGTCTTCCAGAGTTTGGGAATACTTCAGTCATGACACCTTTTCTGCGCCTCTACTGTAGCTGGCGTTAATGACGCTGTTTCAGCCATTTTATATTTTCTGTTTACTTATTCTGTCATGTAAGACTGAGACAAATTATCGTTTACGACTATTCTTACACACTGTAGCCTGACTTGCTGACTTAAGTAAGCTTAACTATAAGCTACCTTTGCTAGTGTTTGTGAATAACATGTTTCTCTAGTTATGAAATTATTCCATGTTTTAGCATCTGTTTCAACATTAAAGTCAAATTGGTATATTGAAATATGTAAAAACTATTGAACTATTAGCTTAAGTCTAACATAGAAAATCCTACTGAATCTCTTAAGATTTTCCTTTTTTGTTAATGCACTAATGTTTAAGAAGTGTCTTAAATTGAATTTCAGATTTGTGTGTGGGTGGGAGTGGGTGAATTGTATTAAATTCATACATTCATTCTTTTGGCTCAGACATTACTGACCTAAAACAAATTGAGGCATTGGGTAAGTGCTTAAATTAGCTACTAAATGGCAAAAAATATTCTAAATATCACATTTTCCATTCTTCGGTATAATTTTAATGAATCACCTATGCTGCCAAACATTAACGCATAGATTGTCACAACACTCTATGTTTTAGTTCTTCTTTATGTGTATAGGACGGTGTGATGGTTCTGGTGGTGGGTGTGGCCGACGCTGCTCGCGATGTTTGGCTATGCTGCAGTCCCAGGGACCAAGTTGGAACACATTTCCACCTTCAAGCTTAGGTGGAAAAACGGCACCGAGACCCAGCAGCAGGACAACTTCTTGTCCAGACAACCAGCCCTGCTTCATCATTGAAGTAAGCCCTGTGAACAGGAGCGAGATGTACTTCTGCAGTGGATGTTATAGCGGAAAGAACATCCCCATCCTCACGTCTGCCGGAGTGCCCCCTCAAGTGGGTGTGTGACTTAACTCGATGGATGAATTGGACAGAATGTACTGTTACTAGAGGTCGACCGATATGGGTTTTTCAAGTCAAGGGTCAGGCGATGGCCGATATATGCTGCTGATTTTTTTTGGCCGATAATTGGACGTTTTCCCCTCTATTTGCATGGTAAAATATCACACTAATAATAACAAACGATACACAAAATTTCTCAATTTAGCATTTATTGAATACTCAACTTGGAAACAATAACACATTTATAAACAATAAAAATAGCAGCATCAGAATCTCTGTTAGTGCACAATATAGCAGCAAACTCCTCATGTTTGACGGAAGGAAATTTGTAAACAATACAAAAAGGAATAAGCATGTTATCTTTAGTTGTAATCCCACTTCCAGTCCCTGAGTCTTACTCACCACACTCATACTTCACAGCAAACAGACAGCAGTTAATTAACCAGAAGAGAAAAATGCAAAAACACAACAGAACTTGTAAATAATAACAAACTAATAGACAATAAAAATAGCAGCATCAGAATCTCTATTAGTGCCAAATATAGCAGCAAACTCCTCATGTCTGACGGAAGGAAAATTTGTAAATACACAAAGGAATGAGCACATCTTCAGTTTTAATCCCATTTCCAGTCCCTGAGTCTTCCTCATCCCACAAGCAGGCAAGGCATGTCACCCCGGTTGTGTGACACTTATTTTATATAATAAAATAAGTGCCCCCTGCGGCCCCAGAGCCCGAGCAGCCGTCTCCGCTGCCTGCAGCTACCGCGCCCACGTCCGAGGCGCTTTCCCTGCCTGCAGCTCCCGGGCAGGCGCCCCCTCTGCAGCCTGCAGCTCCAGTCCCTGGCCCCACTCCAGTCCCTTCTCCCCCTGTGACTCTGGTACCCTCACCCCGACGAGCCCGACCCCGGCCGCAGGTCCTTATGTCTGTGTCCCATAAGGGGAGAGGACACAGACGCACGGCTGGGGTCCCACCCGCCCAGCCCCCTGGCTCGCCCTCCCTCGCCGGCGCTAGGGCTTGGTCGGCACCTGCGGGTCCTGGCCCTCCGGGTCGGCTGTCGTCTGCGGGTCCCCCTCCGCGGCCTCGTCGCCCTGCCTCGGTCCCTCCTCCGGCGTCTTATCGGTTGCCTGCGGGCCCCCCGACGGCGGCTCCTCATTCGCCTGCTGGTCCTCCCGCTCTGGCGTGTCGGAGGACGTCGCCGTCTGCTGCGGCTCCCCCTCTCTCCTTGCCCTCGCCAGGGTCCCTTCCAGCTCCTTCGTCCCCTTCCCTGGTCTCCCCTCCGACTCCCTCCTTCGTCCCTGCGTCTGTCCCTCACCCCGTCTCCTCGGCCCCTCCGGCTCCGGCCTCCCGGCCGCCTGCAGCCCTTCCGGCTGCCTCCCGTCGCCCGCTGGGTCTCCCTCGGGCTCCTCTTGGTTCCCCCTCCTTCTCTCCCTGGCCTCCCGTCTTTGTCCCTCCTGCCTCTGCTCCCCCTCGCTTTGTTCCTCCTGTCTCTGTCCCTCCTCTCTTTGTCCCTCGTCCCTCTGGCTTCTGCTCCTCTTTCCCCGATGTTCCCTTCGTTCACTCCCGGTCCTTTTGTCCTGCCTGTTCCCTCCGTGTCCCCCTTTCTGATCTGTTTCTCTGCCTTTCCTGTCTTATGTCAAGTCTTGTCCTGGCTCCTTCCCCTGTGCCAGTTCTGTCTGTCCGTTCTGTTCCCTGTCCCTCATTAATGAGGTTTTATATAGATATACATATATGCCCGGCTTGTCCGCTCCTCGTGTGTGCCACGCCCCCTGATTACCCACGTGTGCTTCCCTGATCGTCTCCTGCTTTGCCCGATTACTTTGATTAGTCATGACCTATTTTAAGTCCTGGTCTTACCTGTTTGCCCTGTCCGTCATTGTAGTTTGTCAATGCCTGCGTTCCGTCCTGCTCTACCCGCTCCGTTTCCCCGATTAAAGACCCGTTTTCACAAACACAAAAAAAACTATATGTATACATATACATACACTGAACAAAAATATAAACGCAACACTTTTGTTTTTGCTCCCATTTTTCATGAGATGGACTTAAAGATCTACAATTCATTCCAGATACACAATATTACCATTTCTCTCAAACATTTCTCACAAATCAGTCTAAATGTGTGATAGTGAGCACTTCTGCTTTGCTGAGATAATCCATCCCACCTCACAGGTGTGCCACATCAAGATGCTGATCTGACATCATGGGTAGTGCACAGGTGTACCTTATACTGCCCACAATAAAAGGCCACCCTGGAATGTGCAGTTTTGTCTCACAGCAAAATGCCACAGATGCCACAAGCATTGAGGGAGCGTGCAATTGGCATGCTGACAGCAGGAATGTCAACCAGATCTGTTGCTCGTGCATTGAATGTTCATTTCTCAACCATAAGCCGTCTCCAAAGGCGTTTCAGAGAATATGGCAGTACATCCAACCGGCCTCACAACCGCAGACCACGTGTAACCACACCAGCCCAGGACCTCCACATCCAGCAGGTTCACCTCCAAGATCGTCTGAGACCAGCCACTCAGACAGATGATGCACGGCCCCATGTTGCAAGGATCTGTACACAGTTCTTGGAAGCTGAAAATGTCCCAGTTCTTGCATGGCCAGCATACTCACCGGACATGTCACCCGTTGAGCATGTTTGGGATGTGCTTGACCGGCGTATACGACAGCGTGTACCAGTTCCCACTAATATCCAACAACTTCGCACAGCCATTGAAGAGGAGTGGACCAACATTCCACAGGCCACAATTGACAATCTGATAAACTCTATGCGAAGAAGATGTGTTGCATTGTATGAGGCAAATGGTGGTCACACCAGATACTGACCGGTTCTGAGTCCCCAGACCCCCAATAAAGCAAAAAACTGCACATTCCAGGGTGGCCTTTTATTGTGGGCAGTATAAGGTACACCTGTGCACTACCCATGATGTCAGATCAGCATCTTGATGTGGCACACCTGTGAGGTGGGATGGATTATCTCAGCAAAGCAGAAGTGCTCACTATCACACATTTAGACTGATTTGTGAGAAATGTTTGAGAGAAATGGTAATATTGTGTATCTGGAATGAATTGTAGGTCATTAAGTCCATCTCATGAAAAATGGGAGCAGAAACAAGAGTGTTGCGTTTATATTTTTGTTCAGTATATATATTTATGGGTGTATCGAGACTAGATGGTCAGTATGGATAACTAAGGTGCACTAAAACTGGGTGAGCAGGCAAGGCATGTCACCCAGGTTGTGTGACAATTATTTTATATAAATGTATATATGTATATATATATTCCATCCACCATCCCTCCTTTACGGAGAACTGCGTTATTTTTATTGTCCATTACGAAAAAAATAAAAAAACTATATATATATATATATATATATATACATATATATTTATGGGTGTATCGAGACTAGATGGTCATTATGGATAACTAAGGTGCACTAAAACTGGGTGAGCAGGCAAGGCATGTCACCCAGGTTGTGTGACAATTATTTTATATAAATGTATATATATATATATATATTCCATCCACCATCCCTCCTTTACGGAGAACTGCGTTATTTTTCTTTTCTATTGCTAATAAAAAAACTATATATATGTACATATATATATATATATATATATATATATATATATATATATATATATATATATATATATATATGGGTGTATCGAGACTAGATGGTCAGTATGGATAACTAAGGTGCACTAAAATTGGGTGAGCAGGCAAGGCATGTCACCCAGGTTGTGTGACAATTATTTTATATATATGCATATACATATTCCATCCACCATCCCTCCTTTATGGAGAACTGCGTTATTTTTATTGTCTATTGCAAAAAAAAAACAGAAAAACTATATATATATATATATATATATATATATATATATATATATATATACATATATATTCATGGGTGTATCGAGACTAGATGGTCATTCTGGATAACTAAAGTGCACTAAAATTGGGTGAGCAGGCAAGGCATGTCACCCAGGTTGTGTGACAATTATTTTATATAAATGTATATATATATATATATATATATATATATATATATATATATATATATTCCATCCACCATCCCTCCTTTACGGAGAACTGCGTTATTTTTCTTTTTTATTGCTAATAAAAAAACTATATATATATACATATATATTTATGGGTGTATCGAGACTAGATGGTCATTATGAATAACTAAGGTGCACTAAAATTGGGTGAGCAGGCAAGGCATGTCACCCCGGTTGTGTGACAATTATTTTATATATATATTCCATCCACCATCCCTCCTTTACGGAGGACTGCTTTATTTTTAATATCCATTGCGAAAAAAAAACACAAGAAAAAGAAAAAATATCTATATATATACATATATATATATATATATATATATATATATATGGGTGTGTCGAGACTAGATGGTCAGTATGGATAACTAAAGTGCACTAAAATTGGGTGAGCAGGCAAGGCATGTCACCCAGGTTGTGTGACAATTATTTTATATAAATGTATATATATATATATATATATATATATATATATATATATATATATATTCCATCCACCATCCCTCCTTTACGGAGAACTGTGTTATTTTTCTTTTCTATTGCTAATAAAAAAACTATATATATGTACATATATATATATATATATATGGGTGTATCGAGACTAGTTGGTCATTA
The DNA here is from genome assembly GCF_023856365.1 of Brienomyrus brachyistius. Taxonomy (NCBI): domain Eukaryota; kingdom Metazoa; phylum Chordata; class Actinopteri; order Osteoglossiformes; family Mormyridae; genus Brienomyrus; species Brienomyrus brachyistius. The sequence continues at coordinate 106,427 of NW_026042499.1, read as the reverse complement.
TGGATAACTAAGTTGCACTAAAATTGGGTGAGCAGGCAAGGCATGTCACCCAGGTTGTGTGACAATTATTTTATATATATGTATATATATATTCCATCCACCATCCCTCCTTTATGGAGAACTGCGCTATTTTTATTGTCTATTGCAAAAAAAAAAAAAAAAAAAAACAATACATATATATACATATATATTTATGGGTGTATCGAGACTAGATGGTCATTATGAATAACTAAGGTGCACTAAAATTGGGTGAGCAGGCAAGGCATGTCACCCCGGTTGTGTGACAATTATTTTATATATATATTCCATCCACCATCCCTCCTTTACGGAGAACTGCGTTATTTTTATTGTCCATTGCGAAAAAAAAAAAACTATATATATACATATATATTTATGGGTGTATCGAGACTAGTTGGTCATTATGGATAACTAAGTTGCACTAAAATTGGGTGAGCAGGCAAGGCATGTCACCCAGGTTGTGTGACAATTATTTTATATATATGTATGTATATATTCCATCCACCATCCCTCCTTTACGGAGAACTGCGTTATTTTTCTTTTCTATTGCTAATAAAAAAACTATATATATGTACATATATATATATATATTTATGGGTGTATCGAGACTAGTTGGTCATTATGGATAACTAAGGTGCACTAAAATTGGGTGAGCAGGCAAGGCATGTCACCCCAGTTGTGTGACAATTATTTTATATAAATGTATATATATATTCCCTCCACCACCCCTCCTTTACGGAGGACTGCTTTATTTTTAATATCCATTGCGAAAAAAAAACACAAGAAAAAGAAAAAATATCTATATATATACATATATATATATATATATATATATATATATGGGTGTGTCGAGACTAGATGGTCAGTATGGATAACTGAGGTGCACTAAAATTGGGTGAGCAGGCAAGGCATGTCACCCAGGTTGTGTGACAATTATTTTATATATATGCATATACATATTCCATCCACCATCCCTCCTTTACGGAGAACTGCGTTATTTTTATTGTCTATTGCAAAAAAAAAACAGAAAAACTATATATATATATATATATATATATATATATATATATACATATATATTCATGGGTGTATCGAGACTAGATGGTCATTATGGATAACTAAAGTGCACTAAAATTGGGTGAGCAGGCAAGGCATGTCACCCAGGTTGTGTGACAATTATTTTATATAAATGTATATATATATATATATATTCCATCCACCATCCCTCCTTTACGGAGAACTGCGTTATTTTTCTTTTCTATTGCTAATAAAAAAACTATATATATATACATATATATTTATGGGTGTATCGAGACTAGATGGTCATTATGAATAACTAAGGTGCACTAAAATTGGGTGAGCAGGCAAGGCATGTCACCCCGGTTGTGTGACAATTATTTTATATATATATTCCATCCACCATCCCTCCTTTACGGAGGACTGCTTTATTTTTAATATCCATTGCGAAAAAAAAACACAAGAAAAAGAAAAAATATCTATATATATACATATATATATATATATATATATATATATATATATATATATATATATATATATATGGGTGTGTCGAGACTAGATGGTCAGTATGGATAACTAAAGTGCACTAAAATTGGGTGAGCAGGCAAGGCATGTCACCCAGGTTGTGTGACAATTATTTTATATAAATGTATATATATATATATATATATATATATATATATATATATATATATATATATATATATTCCATCCACCATCCCTCCTTTACGGAGAACTGCGTTATTTTTCTTTTCTATTGCTAATAAAAAAACTATATATATGTACATATATATATATATATATGGGTGTATCGAGACTAGTTGGTCATTATGGATAACTAAGTTGCACTAAAATTGGGTGAGCAGGCAAGGCATGTCACCCAGGTTGTGTGACAATTATTTTATATATATATGTATATATATATTCCCTCCACCACCCCTCCTTTACAGAGGACTGCTTTATTTTTAATATCCATTGCGAAAAAAAAACACAAGAAAAAGAAAAAATATCTATATATATATACATATATATATATATATATATATATATATATATATATATATATATATATATGGGTGTGTCGAGACTAGATGGTCAGTATGGATAACTAAAGTGCACTAAAATTGGGTGAGCAGGCAAGGCATGTCACCCAGGTTGTGTGACAATTATTTTATATAAATGTATATATATATATATATATATATATATATATATATATATATATATATATATATATATATATATATATATATATATTCCATCCACCATCCCTCCTTTACGGAGAACTGCGTTATTTTTCTTTTCTATTGCTAATAAAAAAACTATATATATGTACATATATATATATATATATGGGTGTATCGAGACTAGTTGGTCATTATGGATAACTAAGTTGCACTAAAATTGGGTGAGCAGGCAAGGCATGTCACCCAGGTTGTGTGACAATTATTTTATATATATATGTATATATATATTGTCACGGGAAGGTTCGGGTGGACAGGCGATCGTGCGGGCGGTGGTTCAGAAAACCAGGCTGACAAGCAGGATCGGGGTAATCGGGGTTTATTCGGGACAAGGAGACACGGGAGGCGAGGGACCACCAACACCATGTGCACAGATCACGTAATGACGGACAACGATCACAGGCAAGACTCAGACTTAAATACACAGGACTGATCACAGTAATCGGACATAGGTGGAAACAATCAGGGAAACACACGTTGGCAAGCAGGGGGGCGTGGCACACATGAGGAGCCGACGAGCAGGGCATGACAGAACCCCCCCCCAAAGGCGCGCTTCACCGGGCGCGCCAGGGAGGAGGCGACGGACGGAACACGGGAACCCGGACCTGGAACCAAACGGAACAATCACCGAAGCACTGGAAACAAAACGGAGATGCAGAACACGGCAAGGGACAAGACGTAAGACAGGACTTGACAAAGGGCAGGGAACGCAGAGAGACAGACTAGAAAGGGCGGAACAGAGGGAACAGGCGGAACAAAAGGAGCGGGAGTGACGGGAGGGAACGACGGGAAACCAGGAACCGAGCGGGGCAGAACAAAGGGACCAGGAACAGAGGACGGCGGGACAAAGGCAGGAGGCGGAACAAAGACAGGCGGGATAGGGGCAGGAAAGGGAGAGAAGGAGGGGGAACCAAGGGGAGCCCGTGGGAGCCCCAGCGGGCGACGGGAGGCAGCCGGAGGGGCCGCAGGCGGCCGGGAGGCCGGAGCCGGAGGGGACCTCGGAGGGGCCGAGGAGACAGGGCGAGGGACCCGCGGAGGGGCCAGGGAGGGAGCAGGAGGGAGCACCAGGGAAGGGGACGAGGGAGCTGGAAGGGGCCAGGGCGAAGGCCCGGAGGAGGGGGGAGCCGCAGCAGGCAGCGACGTCCGGTGGAGGGCCGGAGGTAGGGGCCCCGCAGGCGACCGAGGAGCCGCCGTCGGGGAACCCCCAGGCGACCGACCAGGCACCGGAGGGGGGAGCGAGGCAGGGCGACGAGGCATCGGAGGGGGACCCGCAGGCGTCAGCCGACCCGGAGGGCCAGGACCCGCAGGCGCCAACCGAGCCCCAGCGCAGGCGAGGCAGGGCGAGCCAGGGGGCAGGGCGGGCGGGACCCCAGCCCTGCGTCTGTGTCCCCTTCCCCTACGGGACACAGACAGGCCGACCCTAGGTCGGGGTCGACGCTGCCGGGGCGAGGGATCAGGGCCAGGGACAGGAGCGGGGCCAGGGACAGGAGCGGGGCCAGGGACAGGAGCTGACTGCAGTGGGGGCACCGGCCCGGGAGCTGCAGCAGGCGGCTGCAGAGGGGGCGCCTGCCCGGGAGCTGCAGCAGGCGGCTGCAGAGGGGGCGCCTGCCCGGGAGCTGCAGCAGGCGGCTGCAGAGGGGGCGCCTCTGCAGGAACTGGAGCGCGGTCAGGAACAGGAGCGCGGTCAGGAACAGGAGCGCGGTCAGGAACAGGAGCGCGGTCAGGAACAGGAGCTGGCTGCAGTGGGGGCGCCTGCCCGGGAGCTGCAGCTGGTGGCTGCAGTGGGGGCGCCTGCCCGGGAGCTGCAGCAGGCGGCTGCAGAGGGGGCGCCTGCCCGGGAGCTGCAGCAGGCGGCTGCAGAGGGGGGCGCCTGCCCGGGAGCTGCAGCAGGCGGCTGCAGAGGGGGCGCCTCTGCAGGAACTGGAGCGCGGTCAGGAACAGGAGCGCGGTCAGGAACAGGAGCGCGGTCAGGAACAGGAGCTGGCTGCAGTGGGGGCGCCTGCCCGGGAGCTGCAGCTGGCGGCTGCAGTGGGGGCGCCTGCCCGGGAGCTGCAGCAGGCGGCTGCAGAGGGGGCGCCTGCCCGGGAGCTGCAGCAGGCGGCTGCAGAGGGGGCGCCTGCCCGGGAGCTGCAGCAGGCGGCTGCAGAGGGGGCGCCTCTGCAGGAACTGGAGCGCGGTCAGGAACAGGAGCGCGGTCAGGAACAGGAGCTGGCTGCAGTGGGGGCGCCTGCCCGGGAGCTGCAGCTGGTGGCTGCAGTGGGGGCGCCTGCCCGGGAGCTGCAGCAGGCGGCTGCAGTGGGGGCGCCTGCCCGGGAGCTGCAGCAGGCGGCTGCAGTGGGGGCGCCTGCCCGGGAGCTGCAGCGGGAAGAGGGAGCTGCGCAGGCATGGGAACCGCAGGCAGTGGCGGCTGCACCTGCGCTGAGTCCGCGGGCGGCGGCGGCTGCATCGGAGCGGGGTCCGCTGGCAGTAACGGAGGGAGCACCTCCGTGCCGGCGATCTCCGGTCTCTTCCTCCTCCTCCGGCGCCTGGCGGTGGCGGGAGGCTGCGTGACGTCCGTGAAAACGGACGGCGAGAAAACGAACTCCGGCTCCGGGTAAGGATAGAAGGACTCTTCTTCCTCGTCCGTACTCGAGGGCCAGTACCTCCACACGGAGTACCGGTCCCGTGGGGTCGGTCCTCGGGCTGGAGTCCGGATGGGCTTCTCCGCGTCCGGAGACGGCCACATCCGGGAGAGCGAGCAGGCTCCGAGTCTGATAGTCTCCTGCGGGACTCTCCTCTGCCTCCGCTTCGTCTTTTGTGGGTCCGTCATTCTGTCACGGGAAGGTTCGGGTGGACAGGCGATCGTGCGGGCGGTGGTTCAGAAAACCAGGCTGACAAGCAGGATCGGGGTAATCGGGGTTTATTCGGGACAAGGAGACACGGGAGGCGAGGGACCACCAACACCATGTGCACAGATCACGTAATGACGGACAACGATCACAGGCAAGACTCAGACTTAAATACACAGGACTGATCACAGTAATCGGACATAGGTGGAAACAATCAGGGAAACACACGTTGGCAAGCAGGGGGGCGTGGCACACATGAGGAGCCGACGAGCAGGGCATGACATATATTCCCTCCACCACCCCTCCTTTACGGAGGACTGCTTTATTTTTAATATCCATTGCGAAAAAAAAACACAAGAAAAAGAAAAAATATCTATATATATACATATATATATATATATATATATATATATATATATATATGGGTGTGTCGAGACTAGATGGTCAGTATGGATAACTAAAGTGCACTAAAATTGGGTGAGCAGGCAAGGCATGTCACCCAGGTTGTGTGACAATTATTTTATATAAATGTATATATATATATATATATATATTCCATCCACCATCCCTCCTTTACGGAGAACTGCGTTATTTTTCTTTTCTATTGCTAATAAAAAAACTATATATATATGTACATATATATATATATATATGGGTGTATCGAGACTAGTTGGTCATTATGGATAACTAAGTTGCACTAAAATTGGGTGAGCAGGCAAGGCATGTCACCCAAGTTGTGTGACAATTATTTTATATATATGTATATATATATTCCATCCACCATCCCTCCTTTATGGAGAACTGCGTTATTTTTATTGTCTATTGCAAAAAAAAAAACAAAAAAAACTATATATATATACATATATATTTATGGGTGTATCGAGACTAGATGGTCATTATGAATAACTAAGGTGCACTAAAACTGGGTGAGCAGGCAAGGCATGTCACCCAGGTTGTGTGACAATTATTTTATATATATGTATATATATATTCCATCCACCATCCCTCCTTTACGGAGAACTGCGTTATTTTTATTGTCTATTGCAAAAAAAAAAACAAAAAAAACTATATATATATATACATATATATATATGGGTGTATCGAGACTAGAAGGTCATTATGCATAACTAAAGTGCACTAAAATTGGGTGAGCAGGAAAGGCATGTCACCCCAGTTGTGTGACAATTATTTTATATATATGTATATATATATATATATTCCCTCCACCACCCCTCCTCTACGGAGGACTGCTTTATTTTTATTTCCATTGCAAAAATAAAAAATTTTAAAACACAAAAAAAAAAAAAAACGAAAATAATAATAATAAAAATAATTTTGAATGTGTATTCAAATAAGTTTGAATGTGTGTGAACTATATATAAATATATATATACACATGCATATACAGAAATATATACACACACACACATATATATATATATATATACACACACACACACAGACACACACTCACATAAACACATACACACACTGTGTACAGTCTTATGCAAAGGTTTGGCACCCCTTGACAAATAACATCTTTTCAATTACAAAAGCAACAATATCAGTTAATACAGTCTCTTTAGGAACTGGGGGAAAAATACACAATATTTTCAGCAAACATTGATGAATAGTTACTTTTTATGCCATAAATTGAACAAAATTACAAAATAAAAACATTATTATGGCACTCTGCAAAAGTTTGGGCACCCTACGTAATCAGTACTTAGTAACACCTCCTCTGCCAGATATCACAGCTTACAAGCGCTTCTTATAGCCAGCTGAAAGGCTTTCAGTTCTTGTACTTGGGATTTTCTCACATTCTTCCTTGCAAAAGGCTTCTAGTTCTGTAATATTCTAATATATCAAGGGCTGTATTGTCAAATAGGAGATCGGCAGCATTCTCCCACCTGAGAAAACTGTACTACAATGCCCTTGATAGTGTGTAGAAACACACTCGTCAGCTCTAGTCCTCCTGTAACAACGCAAAAGGACTGGCAACCCTCAGGTATTTATGCGTGCGATTGTATGATAAATTCACCCTGACAGTCTCACACTTCTCTTGGTACCAACAGGTCTCATGGAATATATAAAAGGCAACTGCAACAATTATACTCGGCACTAAACATCGAGGCACGGAAATGCAGCAGAGCTTGTGTATTTCTCAGGATGCATTCTAGTAAAATGCCCGGAAAATGAGCTAAAGACATATTTCAAGGGGCACTATATAAAACCGATGGAAATTTTACTGATTAAATAAAAGGAAAAGCATCGTTTGAAAAATCACAAATGTTTCTAAGATTCAATGCATCGCTTTTTGACCACATCATAGCGATGAACACATCATTGTTCCTGACAATGTCCTAATACAGAAATAAAACTTTATGTTGGTAAACTCAAAAAGCCTTCAGCTGTCACACTGGCTAACGATCTCAAACGATTATAAAGCAGCATTTTGAAAAGCGCTGTTTTAAAATAACAGATACAACACTTACCTTGTCTTCTGGCCAAATGCTTTTCACGGCTTGGCACTCCAACGGTGCTGAAACGAAATTTGTATTTCCTCCTACCTCGTTGGCCCTTCAGTTCTTCTTTTCTCCCTTTGGATGTTTTTTTCCTTCTTCTTTGGATATTGTTTTTTATTTTTGTTTGTTTTTTTTTACTTTGCATGTTTTTCCTTCTTCGGATATTATTTTTTTGGCTTATTTTTTTAGACGATGTTTTTTTCGTCTTCTTTAAAAATTGATTTTTTTCGTCTTCTTTAAATATTGTTTTTTTTTTCATCCTTTTGATGTTGTTTTACGGAACAAGAGCCGTACAGTGCTACTCTATCAGGAGGTAGCGCCAACTGAACGCCTTGAAGCAGTACCCAGCTCTTTTATAGGGAGCGTCAACCCGAAGTCAAGTTCTAGAACGTTGCACTCACTTTTCATTGGTTTCCCAGCTATGCTGTCAGAATAATGTTTGCTGATTGGTCGAAAATTTTAAAACGTACCCGAGTACTGTAAAAAAAACTCAAGATCTTGCTACCCTACGGAGCACCCATAAGGTGATTTTTTTTATACGTTATATGCAGCTATTTGTAGCAGGCCGTAATTAGACTAATCCACCCTTTGTCAATAAAGCCAACAAGAGAACAGGTTGCCCAAAGTTTGCTCAGGTACACGCCACAGCACAACCTTAAAAACACATCCAGCACAAATCACACTAGTGAATGACACAGCAAATCACAGCAATAAAAAAGACCCCTATGGGCAATCCAGCACCCAGACTACAGGTGCCAAAAGGCCCAGCCTGCCTAATAATGAACCCAAAATATACATACAACAAAGAAAAAGACACAAACAAAAAAGAAAATAAAACTAGCCAGCTGCTCCCACTAAACCCCGCTCCCGAGGCCACTAAGCCGGCTGGCTTGATAATACACGATACAACCTCAGATAAAACATATTAAAGCAACACCAGGGAGGTTTACAACCTGATCCTTAAAATTATCGACCCGTAATTCCACCTTGAAAACCCCTAAAGAACAGTAGTTTACCCCATGACTCACTGCCCCATTCAAACAAAAAAAAAACAGGTTTTTGGGGTAACCTTTAGGTCAGCTCTTCAAAACCAGGTATGAGGACTCTTCAGCTAATCAGTCCTCTAATTAGAAATCTAATTAGGGAGTTGAAGCGAAAACCTGCATACACACCGGCCCTTTGCGGATAAGATTGTTCACCCCTGAAACAAGCAAACAGAAAGGCTGCTACACTGCAAATTCAATATGCCCGCCGATGCTCCACCAAATCTATCAGGACCCTGCCTGTCTTTCCCGTGCCTGCTCCTTTGCCAATATGCCCTACCATCGGAACATGCACAGCCATCTCGCCCCGGCTATGCCTCCAGTCCGAACTGCAGTTCCTATACCTGCCTATAATTGCCTGGCTACAATCCATCCCCCAAAATGAAATTGATGACCCAACGATCACAGCTAAGAATTCTATCCCCAAACCACTGGTCTTCCTCCCCAACCGAACGATCATTCACTGACCGTGGTAACTTATAAGGGTTGGTATGATGACCAGTGGTGGACCTCACCGAACGTTTAACTGGTCTCTACACCTCGGGGGGGACATAACCTCCTCCATTATACGAGGCCTACTTGTGGATGCTCTATTGCGACCCCTCCCACCAGCCCTGTCCCCGTAAAATCACAGAGTCCTCATCCGATTCCATTTCTGTTGCCCCTGTGGGCAACCCAGACTCAGGAGACATTACCAGAACATCTTCCCCTGACATAACAACCCCCTGTGGTACTGGACGCAACTCTGTTCGGTGAACTTGACGGACAACCCCGTCCCCCTCCATTGGAGTTGCAGAGTAAACTGCACCCTGATCTTGGGGACACCGAACTACCATATACAAACAGGCATCCCAATGATCCTGTATTTTACCTCGAACATGGTTCCGCAAACACACCAGCTGACCTTCATCAAACCCCTAATCATTAACCAACTCATTGTGTTTCCGATTTCGTGGTGTGGCTTGTTCCTCCAACTAAGCCTTCACATACTCTTGAAGCACCTGCAAACTTTCCTGATGGTTTTGTACCCATTCCTCCAAAGGTCCACCATACTGACTGATCCCGGCAGGAGCCTGAAGATAGTGTATCGGTAATCGAGGCTCACAGCCAGACCTTAAATAAAAAGGCATCATCCAGTCATTTGGTGGGGTGTAGTATTGTAAGCTTCTCTGCTGGAGGAAGTGTGTGAAGCAAATTGTGCAAAAAAAATATTAAAGCAACACCAGGGAGGTTTACATCTAGATCCTTAAAATGATCGACCTGCAATTCCACCTTGAAAATCCAATTACCATATAAAGGATACAAGATGTAAAGATGACAAATGACATGGCACACATTTGTTGTTTAGACTGTTGTGTCAGGTTAATTGAAAGCTGAAGGATCTTAGTGTTTACTAGTCTAAGTAACAGAATGTCTAAACACTGTGCTTGCCTTTATGGGTTTTTAAGCAGAACATATAGGTATAGAAACATATTAACATTACGTTTCACGATTCACTGACTGGAGAATAGGAGAATATACACATCAATATTACTACTTAAGTTAACTAACCCTAATCCCAACCCCTATTGGCACGGAGCCCGCCAGGGTTCAGGTGAGATATAAATCTGTAATCTGTATCAATGGTTTTGCTATCCATACCCACCCTATTAATGTTAGCTTCCCAGGGTTTCTTGTTAGACAAGCTCTGTGTCTCTCTATACCCCCATTTACTGCACGACTGATTGTCCATTTATAAAGAATCAAATAGGGTGAAGATGGTTTTAGTTTACAATTACTCTGGAAGGTGACCAGATTAAAAAAAACTAAATACCATGCCTACGTGTATGTAATCTCCATCACAGTCCCCATTTTCCCCATAATCCTCGTTTTGATAGTGCCAATTTGTGTAATGTGAGTTTTTTTTTTTTTTTAAAAACTGTTATAGAAGAACATACTGGATGCCACATGTGTACAATTACCCCTTTCTAATTAGTGGGGTCCGTTGTGTCAGCTACAGCCTTTACTAACATACACATAAGTATACAGTCTTACAGCACTTTTGTTTTCCTTTTGTATTTAATGGTTTTCCATTTAGGGGGCAGCATGGTGGTGCAGTGGTTAGCACTGTTGCCTCACACCTCTAGGGCCCGGGTTCGAGTCTCCACCTGGGTCACATGTGTGTGGAGTTTGCATGTTCTACCCATGTCATCGTGGGGTTTCCTCCGGGTACTCTGGTTTCCCCCACAGTCCAAAAACATGCTGAGGCTAATTGGAGTTGCTAAATTGCCCATAGGAGTGTATGCGTGAGTGAATAGTGTGTGAGTGTGCCCTGCGATGGGCTGGCCCGCCATCCTGAGTTGTTCCCTGTCTCGTGCCCATTGCTTCCGGGATAGGCTCCAGACCCCCCGCGATCCAGTAGGATAAGCGGTTTGGAAAATGGATGGATGGATGGATGGACAGTTTTCCATTTGAGGAATTAGCAAAAAACTGCAGTGCATGATGGGTAGGATCTAAAGGCTGCCTAACGCCCTTAATTTGTTTGCAATTTCGCCAGGTAGGCTACCTTCTTTAAACTGCGTTTTGCTAGACTACACATTTCGAGATGTTTTATTGTAGTCTTGGTAAATATATATATATAGTTTAGCCTAACCCAGCCACTTAAGGGAGCAAGCCAGCTCAGGTAGGTGCCAGTCCCAAGCCCGGATTAATGGAGAGGGTTGGCGTCAAGAAATAAAGAGAAATAAAGACAACTAATACTCCTAGTTTGCGAGATCTGACTGCAATGGCAGCACTGCTACAAGGGTGTGGATAAATCTATACAAATATCACCTGCATGCACATTACTTCTTTTACAATAACCAACTCCTGATCCATACTGTTAGTCGTGAAAAAAAAAACTATCGTGTACATAGAGGCCCTGTGTAAAAAGATAACTGCCAAGGAAAAGATCAAAAACATTTATTTCAAGGATACAAAGTTTTTATGGTCATGTACAGTGTACAGTGCAATTCTTATTTGATTAACTTGAATGTCTCCACAGACTAGACGATTAAACAAATAAAGCAGCGCAACATTACAATAACTAATAACAAATAAACAAAGCTCACGAGTACTATTACAGTATTTATATCATTTATTTAAACTTAATTTTACCAGGTAAATTAACTACAAAGCAGTTACCACTGCTTTACCTGCTTCTCGGGAGAAATAGCAGATATACGTCATGTATGTGTCTAAATTCTTAAGCCAATAAGGGCAAAGTTGTGTCGTAATGGAGGCGGATCCAGTTTGTGCAGCCGGTTAAAGACACTACGGGCATGTAAATGGAGAACGAAATTATAGTTATACCGAATCTCCTACACACAATACCAAGGTTACCAACTTTGGTCAGCTGACCGGAGTGAGACGTTCAATTCCCGTAAGATTTCTTTGCGCCAGCCTGAGAGTCTGAAAACACGTCACACCAGATGCATGAGAGATGGAAACCTGGGATATTCAGTCGAATCAGATCAAATATGATGCTAAGTTAGTACTAAGTTAAAATATGTTCCGGACTTGTAACATGCACCCATGATTTGGAACAGTCAGCAGGCTGTCTCTGGCCACGCCCCCTACACTCGGTCCGGCCCCTGGCTTTTCCTGAATTCTGATTCCTTTAGATAAACATTGACTTCATTGATATTGTTATTGATTTATCGACAGACCATCATACTTTTTAGACGTTATAATAACAACACTCTATTGATCCCCAAAGAGAGAAATTCTCTCCTTGCCTGCCCCCTCTTACTGTCCATGATACACAAGCACATATGTAGAAAAACGTCAGCTTGGAAGCCAAGGCTGGACTTAACCTACTCTATTCTGGTATTCTGTTCTCCCAAGTAAGGCATCCCAAGTTCGAATCCAACTTCCGACAAAAGTTCTTCAATCGCTACAGCACAATTTGAGCCACTGATCGGCTTTAATTGCTTTGTTTTATTTTTGCGTTTCAGGCAAAACTACATAACACTTAAAGACACTTCGGGCATGCAAATGGAGAACGAAATTATAGTTATACCGAATCTCCTACACACAATACCAAGGTTACCAACTTTGGTCAGCTGGCCGGAGTGAGACGTTTCTCAGGCGCCAGCCTGAGAGTCTGAAAACACGTCACACCAGATGCATGAGAGATGGAAACCTGGGATATTCAGTCGAATCAGATCAAATATGATGCTAAGTTAGTACTAAGTTAAAATATGTTCCGCACTTGTAACATGCACCCATGATTTGGAACAGCAGCATACCTGTCAAGGTTTGGATTTGAAAATAAAGGAAATTTTCCGGCACCCGCCGTGAGCCATCCCACCACCGCAACCAGGCTCCAGTATCCCTTACATTTTAAGACAGGAAATATAAAATAATATAAATTATATAAAATATAATATAAATATAAATATAAATATATAAAATATATAAAATATATTTTTGGCCACAACCGGGATTCGAACCCCGGTCTCCCGTGTGAAAGGCGGCGATCTTACCACTACACTATCCAGCAACTATATAATATAAGGGAGATTTACGGGAAAATACTAATACGGGAGGACGGCGGGAAAGAGAAGTAAAATACGGTAGTTTCCCGGCCAAAACGGGAGACTTGACAGCCTGAGATGGTCAGCAGGCTGTCTCTGGCCACGCCCCCTACACCCTGGCTTTTCCAGCGTGTTCGCGAAAACGACTTCATTATTTATCGACAGACCATCATACTTTTTAGACGTTATAATAACAACACTCTATTGATCCCCCTCTTACTGTCCATGATACACAATGACGAGACACATGTTCACTAATGACGAGAACTATTCTATTTTTCATGCCGGGGGTCCTTCAAATCTTACATTTACAAATCTTGTTCTTGTTCTCTGCTTTCTCCTTTCTCGTTCCCGTAGATATATATTATTATACGGAGATTTACGGAGTCTTCAAAGACGGTCCGGCTCCAGCTCAAGGATCACTGTTGCTGTGGTGTAGATCAGCTGATCTGTAGTAGTCTTCTACGTACATCTTCTAGTAGACCTTCTGAGGGTACTTCACGCATTCTTGGTCGGAGGGTCCAGGTTTCCAGCTTAGCTTATTTCTTATTTCTCAGGTCAGCTGCTCTTGTATTCAGCCTACTAATATATATGGGGCTTGGTACCCAATCTCGGAATGTGGGGATGATGATATATATATTATATAAAATATAATATAAATATAAATATAAATATATAAAATATATAAAATATATAAAATATATTTTTGGCCACAACCGGTCAACCGGATTCGAACCCCGGTCTCCCGTGTGAAAGGCGGCGATCTTACCACTACACTATCCAGCAACTATATAATATAAGGGAGATTTACGGGAAAATACTAATACGGGAGGACGGCGGGAAAGAGAAGTAAAGTACGGTAGTTTCCCGGCCAAAACGGGAGACTTGACAGCCTGAGATGGTCAGCAGGCCTCTGGTCTCTGGCCTCTGGCCACGCCCCCTACACCCTGGCTTTTCCAGCGTGTTCGCGAAAACGACTTCATTATTTATCTGATTGATTTATCGACAGACCATCATACTTTTTAGACGTTATAATTGATCCCCCTCTTACTGTCCATGATACACAATGACGAGACACATGTTCACTAATGACGAGATTTTCATGCCGGGTCCTTCAAATCTTACATTTACAAATCTTGTTCTTGTTCGTAGATATATATTATTATTTTTGGTCGGAGGGTCCAGGTTTCCAGCTTAGCTTATTTCTTATTTCTCAGGTCAGCTGCTCTTGTATTCAGCCTACTAATATATATGGGGCTTGGTACCCAATCTCGGAATGTGGGGATGATGATATCTCCCCCCTGACCTGTCGTCCTGGCTCCCCCTTGTCGTAGCAATCGTGTTGTACCTCATCAATCTCTAGTTGTGATAGCAGTTGTTTCTGGCCACAACCGGGATTCGAACCCCGGTCTCCCGTGTGAAAGGCGGCGATCTTACCACTACACTATCCAGCAACTATATAATACAATATATAAAAAATATAATATAAATATAATATAAATATATAAAATATATAAAATATATTTTTGGCCACAACCGGGATTCGAACCCCGGTCTCCCGTGTGAAAGGCGGCGATCTTACCACTACACTATCCAGCAACTATATAATATAAGGGAGATTTACGGGAAAATACTAATACGGGAGGACGGCGGGAAAGAGAAGTAAAATACGGTAGTTTCCCGGCCAAAACGGGAGACTTGACAGCCTGAGATGGCTGTCTCTGGCCACGCCCCCTACAGTCGGTCCGGCCCCTGGCTTTTCCAGCGTGTTCGCGAAAACGACTTCATTTATTTTCTTATTGATTTATCGACAGACCATCATACTTTTTAGACGTTATAATAACAACACTCTATTGATCCCCAAAGAGAGAAATTCTCTCCTTGCCTGCCCCCTCTTACTGTCCATGATACACAAGCACATATGTAGAAAAACGTCAGCTTGGAAGCCAAGGCTGGACTTAACCTACTCTATTCTGGTATTCTGTTCTCCCAAGTAAGGCGTGGGTTCGAATCCAACTTCCGACAAAAGTTCTTCAATCGCTACAGCACAATTTGAGCCACTTACGGCTTTAATTGCTTTGTTTTATTTTTGCGTTTCAGGCAAAACTACATAACACTTAAAGACACTACGGGCATGTAAATGGAGAACGAAATTATAGTTATACCGAATCTCCTACACACAATACCAAGGTTACCAACTTTGGTCAGCTGGCCGGAGTGAGACGTTCAATTCCCGTAAGATTTCTTTGCGCCAGCCTGAGAGTCTTGAAAACACGTCACACCAGATGCATGAGAGATGGAAACCTGGGATATTCAGTCGAATCAGATCAAATATGATGCTAAGTTAGTACTAAGTTAAAATATGTTCCGCACTTGTAACATGCACCCATGATTTGGAACAGCAGCATACCTGTCAAGGTTTGGATTTGAAAATAAAGGAAATTTTCCGGCACCCGCCGTGAGCCATCCCACCACCGCAACCAGGCTCCAGTATCAACAACAACAAACAAACAAATTTATTTTTATATAGCGCATTATCACAACATTACATTGTCTCAAAGCGCTTTACAGTATCCTCACCCAAAGCCCCCAGTGAGTAAGCCATAGGCGACAGTGGCAAGGAAAAACTCCCTAGAAGGAAGAAACCTTGAGAGGGACCAGACTCAAAGGGGAAGCCCATCCTCCAGGGGCCGGCAGGGATAGTCAAATAGAGAGAGGAGAGCAAGGAAGATAAGCCAATGCCGAAGCCGAGTCTTCTTCCAATTGCCAGGCAACCAGAGGTAAGGCAGCGGGTCATACATGGAAGATCAGAACGGCGAGCTGGATGCAGGGACGTCACTGGTGGTGGTCGGGTGTGCTGGATATCTTGATAGATTGAGGTCTCCAGGCATCACCCCCAGGAGGAGTAGGGGAAATAAAATGTACAATTAGGCATAGTAGAGGAGGCTATTGGCAGTGCTAAAAGCTAGGTGAGTACAATATGAAGTGCAATCTGCAAGCTCCGGCAGATATGGCTATGGCAGCATCAGTAGGAGGGAGAGGCAAGTGGGAATGCCGGCATGGGGAGTCCCTGAAATGTCAGCACTCCAGTTCCACAAGAGATTGCAAAGCTAGAGTGACAGCACTGACAATCCAGTTCATCCAAAGCCAATGGCACCGATCCCCACCCAGCTCTACACCTCACACTACAGGTCTGCCTGGGAGTGAAGAGTTAGCTAGGGCTAGAACTAGTGTCCCTATACGCTAAACTAAACAGGTGTGTTTTTAGTCTGGACTTGAGTTTTTAGTCTGGACAGAGCACGTTACTGACACACACATCTTCTTCGCAATGTTGCACACCTCTTTAAAATTTGCCTTTGTGATCTCCGATTGCCTCAATCGGACATCATTAGTGCCGACGTGGATAACTATCTGAGAGTATTTACGTTTACTTTTAGCCAGCACTTTTAAATTTGCCGAGATGTCGGTCGCTCTGGCACCCGGGAGACAATTTACAATGGTCGCTGGAGTCGCTACTCTCACGTTTCTTAGAATAGAATCACCAATTATTAGAGCACTTTCAACAGGCGTCTCAGTGGGAGTTTCACTGAGTGGGGAGAACCTGTTGGAAACGCGGATAGGCGAATGGTGCCGGTGTAAGTTTGGTTTGGATTTGCGACTATGCCGCCGGGTCGTCACCCACTCGCCTTGCTGCGAAGGCTCTGCTGCCGGAGCAGGGGGAGACTTACTGGCTATCGCGGACATATCCGGAGCCGCTAATACTGAGTCAATAAAACTCTCATTCTCCTGAATGTTATGTAACGTCCGGATACGTCCCTCTAACACTACAATCTTCTCCGTCAGTCTAGCGACTAACTGACACTTCTCACATGTATAAATACCGCTAATGACTGGAGAAGAATAGCTAAACATATTACACTCAGAACACGGAACAGTAGACATGGCGTTGTACTTACGTAAACTGAGGCTGTAAGGCTGGAAGCACCTTCTTAATTGAACGAAGATCGTGGGTCGGTACTTGCGTAGGTGATTAATCCGTCGGGGTCTGGGAAATTTTATTTATTTATTTTGGAGGATTATTAATCTTGCGAAGCTTTTTCCCAATGACTTAACTCGAATTATTATTTAGGTGATATCTATGGTTTCAAAGTTCGCGCGCTAGCAGTCAGTATCACTCTCGCAGGAAACAGGAAACAACGGAAATGACCACGTGTATCCCTTACATTTTAAGACAGGAAATATAAAATAATATAAATTATATAAAATATAATATAAATATAAATATATAAAATATATAAAATATAAAATAACCATTTGTCATTTATTTTCTATTAATTTTTCATGTTCACTCATGCGGCTCTGTCATTCACTAATGACTTGGATTTTTCATGCCGACTGACATCGTTCCTTCCCCGTGGGAGACAAATCTTACAGAACGCGTGACCCATCCTGCTCCTCTTCAGGAAAGTAAATTCGTCATCTTCGTCATCACCCCTTAAAACAATTACTGAAGCGAGACGGCGCACGCGTTACGGCGACAGATTTAAATTGTGAGTGCACTATATCTCGTCGCAAATGGTGCTTAACCACGGCGGGTCTCAAGCACAGGAGACTCCCAATTTCTAAATGACACACACTTGGCTCACAGCGCAAAGTTGTGTTAAACTTGCTTTGTCTAAAGCAGGCACACACATACGAGTATGATCCTGATAGGTAACTAAGCTATCGGTCTTATGTCCAAGCGCAACATAATTTAGGTTAGAACCTCATAACAAGTATTCCCGTTCGCTAATAGAGAGATCTCTCCCAGGATATATAGAAACGGAGACACTCGTCCGAATTGAACCTGGAAACAAAGCGCTACATCTGAGAATCTCGTCAGACATAGGGTTAAAGTTTACTGCAGTTTAATACGAAAGAACTACAATGAAATCACCGAAAATAAAACAAAATAATATAACTACTAATAATAGAAATAAAAATAACTATAATAAGCCCATATGATCCCGCTTAAATGCCTTCAGATTGCCATGAGTGCGACTTTTGCAACCAGTTGACAGTAGCGCTTCTTCACTGCACGTTCGGTCATAAAAAGTTTAAATCGTGTGCTCAGAATAAGTTTAAACCTTGTGCCTTGTGATTATTAACCAATTTTTATGCTGAATGGTCGGCTCAAACTCAATTGCGAAACACCGTGAGTCTGTTAATGTGTGACTTAAATGGAACTCATTAATAACCAGTATCACGTAATAACCTGGGTTAGAATAGAAGGCTTGTCCAACGAGCTGCGTCACCAGGTAATGTAAACGATCGGTAGCGAAGCTCCCCTCACGGCCAATGAGAGAGAGTCTCGCGATATTTCAGGCGAATTTGAGGTTTCAGAGCGTAGATCGCACAGGCAGGGATTCTTGTGAGCACTCAATGAACGGAGGCTGAAGTTGTGTAAAAGACATGCATTTATTCCTATAACTAACATAAGACAGACATTACACCTAACAAACAATAAACACGAAATAACGGAGTGGACACAAACAATGTAATCATGAAAATGCAATGACCAGATTTAAAATGAGTAACCTTAAAAGGGAAAATACTGTTCTGCAAAGCAAGCAATTTGTGGAAATACTGTCCTAAAGTAATATAGCAGGTGAATAGGAGTTTAGGTTGTTATAAATGAAAGGAAGTTTGTTTACTTGGTTGCAGAGTGGGGGGGGGGGGGGTCTTGGCAGTTGGTTGCGGAGGCTGATGAGCTGATGGGTGATGGCACTCAGGGAGGCGCGGTGTTTGCAGCGGTTGTTGGAGTGGAGCCCCTCTGATTCCCTCTCCTGGTGAAGCTTGGGCTTGGTTGCAGTTCTCTGTCCAGCTGGGTCTTCACTGATAGGCTTCAGGAGGGCTTCTTGTGGGCTTCTCTTCTCTTGGGCTGATGTTCTCTGCCTCTCTTCGTGCTGATGGTCTTTTGTTTTCTCCTCCCTTCTGTTTCTCCTCTCCTGGCTTTGTTCTGAGGTGCCAGGTTTTATAGTGTAAAGTTCGTGAATAGGAGTGACCAGGAATTCGACTCCTGGACCAATGGCTGACCATCCATTTGGCGGGCTTTCGGAAGGGGGTCTGTATCAGTCCTTTTGAGATTTATGACCAGAGTGATTTCCCTTGTATTGATGATTTTCGTTAGGCTGGTGTAACTTTTGATATATTCACTTTCGTGGTAACCACTGACCAGATTTGGAAACTGGAGTGATTTTCCATCGGTTTGATACCAAACATGCCATAGCAGCCTAGCGGTTCACACCTCATACCATCTGTAATGATTAATTAATGATTACTTATATTATGTCGTTATGTTATATTACTCACACCTTATTTTATGCCTCACAATCTATATAATTGTAAATATACTGTGTAGCTGCTGGCGCGTTCCAAACTAAATCTCATTGTACTTACAATGTCAATAAAAACATCCATCCATCCTTCTAGGCAGGCCAGTGTCGCCTCCATCCTTCCTGAAGTCAGTGATTCCTTTGTCTTTGTGCTGTTTAGTGCCAAATTGTTTGCTGAACTCCAACCTATCAGTTTCTGGACCTCATCTCTGTAAGCTGACTCATAAGAACCAAAGAGATTTACAAATGAGAGGAGGCCATTCGGCCCATCAAGCTCCTTTGAGGAGAACTTAGCTAATAGCTCAAAAATCTTATCTAGCTCTGATTTAAAAGAACCCAGGGTTTTAGCTTGTGTTACAATAACAGGAAGACTATTCCATACTCTAACTACACGCTGTGTACAGAAATGCTTCATCAAATTCGTTTTAAAATGTTCTCCAGCTAATTTCCACTTATGGCCACGAGTTCTGGTATTTAAACTAACATTGAAATAGCCATTTGGCTGAACAGCATCCAGACCTGTTAGAATCTTAAACACCTGGATTATGTCCCCCCTTAGTCTCCTTTGCTCGAGGCTAAACAGATTCAGCTCAGCTAACCTCTCCTCATTAGACATTCCTCTAAGACCAGGAATCATTCTCGTTGCCCTACGTTGCACCTTTTCCAAGGCAGCAATGTCCTTCTTAAGGTATGGTAACCAAACCCGCACACAATATTCTAGGTGGGGTCTTACCAAGGAATTATATTATCGTAGCATCACTTGCCTTGTCTTAAACTCCACACACCTAGAGATGCAATGTGCCTTCTCGCGTGGTGTTCCTGCAGAGGGAGTCTGTGAGTGCTGGAGATTGGGGGAGGGGGCAGTGTGGCTATGTCTGCTCTGTGTTCCTCCAGACGAGCAAAGAAGCTGTTTAGCTCCTTTGCTAAAAGGGCGTTGCTGTTAACAGTGACGGTGTTGTTGCCTTTGAAGTTTGTAATGTGTTGTATTCCCTGCCACACCCACTGTGGGTTGTTGTATGTGAAGTAGACCTCTATTTTCTGTTTCTCTGCCTGCCTGGCAACCTTGATGCCCCTATTCAGGTTAGCTCTGGCTGCACTCTGTGTTCTTGACTGCGCTGTCTTGTCCTGTAGTATTGTATTGTTGCTCTTGTGTTTATCTTGCACTTTCTCCCTCTGTTTGTGCTCCTTTCACTCTGTATAGTTCTATCTTGCCCGCACTTGTGTCATCTTGTGTTGTTTCTGTTTTTCTTCTTTGTGTTGCACCGTGGTCCAGGAGGAACAATGTTTCCTTTCACTGTGTACTGTGTATATTGCTGAAATAACAATAAACCCACTTGACCACCTGCCTCAATTCATCCTGAAGAGTTTTCCAATGTTGTTCAAAGGTCTGTTTGTTTCGAGTGAAGGACACGCCCCTGGACGTGCTGGATAAGGGGACCACAGATCAGTGTCCTCAGTCCTGCTTCTCCCTTCAAAGCTGAGAGGAAGATGACCCGCCTGCTGCTTCTGGTTTTGGCTTATGGAGCTCTGCTTATCTCCACAGAGGCCCAGCAAGATTACCACAGTCTCCCTGCACTCACAAGACGGCCATTAAACTCGCAGTCGAAAATGCTCATCAAGGAACCCGTCAGCACATGAATTTCTATAACATCCAGGGCCGTCCGAAGGTAACTGCTGAGAAAGTGTTTACAAAAGTGTGAAACTTTCATCATCTGCAAGCTGAACTAATGAGTATCACATTGATTTTGATGTTTTAATTTCAATGCATATGATGCTTAATGTCTCTTCACAATGAAAGTGATGGTTGTATATCTCAGCCCTGGTCAATTTTACCTTCTCACAGTTTCTCTCTGAATCTGCTGCAGTCAAGTCTGTGACAGTTTGCCATTTTTTGGGTGATTATTGTTTGTTATATTGCCTTTAAAACAGTTGTAGGCAATTTTGTATATAACGTGTTTATGTGATTTAGATCAGCAGTGAATACATTGACATTGACATTCTCTTGAGAGCAACAAAATGTCCAAAGTCAACTGCAACAGACCATCGGGCTGACTGTATTTTCATGGACAAGAGGGTAAGTAAAGAGTCACTGTGACTGTGAGCATTGGACATATCAGTTAGCAAATTAATTTAGGTTCATGTTAACTTTTTTGATGCCCTGCGGGGGAAAGTTAGCCAACAATAAAGTAACAAATACATAGGTGGCCTCAAAGAGCCAGTTCCTTCACCTTATTCTCAAATTTTAGTAGGTTTACAGGCTTAAAGGCTGGATTACCAGGCAGAAGCAAATGCTAATCATCTGAGGGGTGACCTGTAGATTATGCTTCGAGCTATGAACCCTAGCTGGCCTTATTTAAAGACCTGTGGGCTGTACTACAAAGCGGGTTTTACATACCCAGAGTTAACTCAATCGAGCCAGGTTAACTAAAACTCATTGTTGAAATCAGCCTTAAATGGCAGTGTGGTGTTTTGTGGTGAAAGGGCAGGACTTAACTCTTGTTTTAATTAGAAAGCCAGTAATTAAACCTGGTCAGAGCAGGGTAGATGTGCAGTGTGAATTACCCTTTAAATTTACCTCTTTAAATAGTGAACTACAGGACCACTTAGCTTGATCGGAGGACAGTATTTTAATACAGAGCAGTGTTCAGTTAAACGGGATTTGTTGTTCATACTTTTAGATGAACTTGCTTTGTATAATATAGCCTTATGGTGACCCTGCTTTGGAAGCTCTTTCCTCTAAAATTGTTCTGTGTCATTAAACCCTGCACTCCAGCAGCTCTGCCTTAAATCATTAGATATATCTTTACTACACCTTCTCTCACTGTATTTATTGCCCACCACTCTTTAAATACTGTTTTTGTGTGTCTGTGTGTTTTTGCAGCCATTCATTAACTGTAGAGTTTGCAGCAGACGGTCTGGTAATGATCTTACACATCCATCAAATGACTGTGTACCAAACAAGAAAGTGGATGAAGTAAGTGTAGAGAGTCTTAGCATTATGGAAATGTAACAGGTGTGTGAATTGTGTCTAAACATGTGGTTAAACTTTGATTGTGTTTGTACATGCAAAAATTTGATCAGAGTACTGTTTATTAATGACAATGTTACTTTTAATCTGAACAACAGTGGCAGCACCAAGGAAAAGCTTGGGGGGGGGGGGCTCTAGCTCCTCCTCCAATGACCATAGTACCCCCACAGCACCCCCAAAATATTGGTTTCATTTTTTCTTTAACTATCTGTAAAATCTGTATATTGTGTAAGACATTTTTGCGGTTTTTACAGCATACTTGTAGTGTATTTTTTCTTCAAAGTACACATAGAGGCTCTGTGAGCTAGACGTTAGAATTTCATATTTTATCCTATTTTATCCATGCTGTAGCTTATCGTGCTGTGTGCTTCTATACACCATCTACATAAGCTGAAAAGCTAAAGCACCCGGTCTAAATAATCTCACTCCCCTATAGCACCTGTAGCATTAAGTCACTGGCGCTGCCACTGCTGAATAAACGACTCCAATCTGACTAAACCGCTTAACTTTTCCTCCCCATGTTACATTTCAGGACAAACGACGTAATATGTGTCCTTCTGATAAACCTCTTCTCAGACCTAAAACTGCCTTGGCTTCCAAGGACACTAAAGAAGCTGAAGGAGACCGTCTGGCTGTTTCTGATGGCTGATGGTCCTGCAATGTGGACCAGAGGAGGAAACTGGGAGGGAAAATGCTTTGCTTTATATCATGCCCACCCAAAGCCCCCAGTGAGTAAGCCATAGGCGCCGATAGCATGGAAAAACTCCCAAGAAGGAAGAAACCTTGGGAGGGACCAAACTCAAAGGGGGAGCCCATCCTCCTGGGGCCGGCAAAGTGTAGGTGCAGGATCACAAAAGAACTTGACGAGAGAAACGAGAGAATTCGACTGTCCCTCACAAAAACTGTAAAGTTTTAGTGGCTAAATTGCTTTTTCTATGCCTTTTCAAACAGGAGGAGATTTGTTTGGCTATACGTAGAAATTTTCTATACAATTTAGACAGCACAGAATCATTAACCTACTTTAATGCATTTATTAATACAACCACATATTTCACACATTTTGACATCAGTCATGCAGTGAAGATACAGTCTCTTTATTTCTTGACGCCAACCCTCCCCATTAATCCGGGCTTGGGACCGACACCTAGTTGAGCTGGCTTTCTCCCTTAAGTGGCTGGGTTAGGCTAAACTATGTACATATTTATGAAGACTACTATAAATTTATAAAGACCTCCCTAAATATGTAGTCTAACAAAACGCAGTTTAAAGAAGGTAGCCTACCTGGTAAACAAAGAAATTAAAAGGCCCACAGCATATAATCGGGCTATATCCAAGCAGTTTTTAAGAACGTAACCTACATGGCGAAATTGAATTACTTTCTGGACCAACAAACGCAACCAGACATGAACATTATGCACCTTCCTAGTCTTGATGTATGTCGTCATACAGATGAGGACGTTAAGGCAGCCTTTAGGTCCGACCCATCATGCACTGCAGTTTTTTGCAAATTCCTCAGATGGAAAACCATTAAATACCTCTTCTATTACCTTATATTACCTTATATTCATGTAATAAATATACAAATATCAATTAGTTGGAAATCAGCCAGACAGACGTAATTACTACAAATGGTTTCCACTGTATTTGTGACTCTGAGTGCCGCAGGCTTGGATGCAGTGCCGCACCATTTTGTAAGTAAATTAATAAATATTAATGAGACATCACCTACCACCCTGCAAAAAAGAAATTTGCCGCTCGTCCCCCTGCACATGAACCAACATGGCTGTGTCAACCAGCGGAGCTCCGGAGCCTCTGGAGAAACACGCGGCAAAAAAGGCTCGCATACGGTCTTCCAGAGTTTGGGAATACTTCAGTCATGACACCTTTTCTGCGCCTCTACTGTAGCTGGCGTTAATGACGCTGTTTCAGCCATTTTATATTTTCTGTTTACTTATTCTGTCATGTAAGACTGAGACAAATTATCGTTTACGACTATTCTTACACACTGTAGCCTGACTTGCTGACTTAAGTAAGCTTAACTATAAGCTACCTTTGCTAGTGTTTGTGAATAACATGTTTCTCTAGTTATGAAATTATTCCATGTTTTAGCATCTGTTTCAACATTAAAGTCAAATTGGTATATTGAAATATGTAAAAACTATTGAACTATTAGCTTAAGTCTAACATAGAAAATCCTACTGAATCTCTTAAGATTTTCCTTTTTTGTTAATGCACTAATGTTTAAGAAGTGTCTTAAATTGAATTTCAGATTTGTGTGTGGGTGGGAGTGGGTGAATTGTATTAAATTCATACATTCATTCTTTTGGCTCAGACATTACTGACCTAAAACAAATTGAGGCATTGGGTAAGTGCTTAAATTAGCTACTAAATGGCAAAAAATATTCTAAATATCACATTTTCCATTCTTCGGTATAATTTTAATGAATCACCTATGCTGCCAAACATTAACGCATAGATTGTCACAACACTCTATGTTTTAGTTCTTCTTTATGTGTATAGGACGGTGTGATGGTTCTGGTGGTGGGTGTGGCCGACGCTGCTCGCGATGTTTGGCTATGCTGCAGTCCCAGGGACCAAGTTGGAACACATTTCCACCTTCAAGCTTAGGTGGAAAAACGGCACCGAGACCCAGCAGCAGGACAACTTCTTGTCCAGACAACCAGCCCTGCTTCATCATTGAAGTAAGCCCTGTGAACAGGAGCGAGATGTACTTCTGCAGTGGATGTTATAGCGGAAAGAACATCCCCATCCTCACGTCTGCCGGAGTGCCCCCTCAAGTGGGTGTGTGACTTAACTCGATGGATGAATTGGACAGAATGTACTGTTACTAGAGGTCGACCGATATGGGTTTTTCAAGTCAAGGGTCAGGCGATGGCCGATATATGCTGCTGATTTTTTTTGGCCGATAATTGGACGTTTTCCCCTCTATTTGCATGGTAAAATATCACACTAATAATAACAAACGATACACAAAATTTCTCAATTTAGCATTTATTGAATACTCAACTTGGAAACAATAACACATTTATAAACAATAAAAATAGCAGCATCAGAATCTCTGTTAGTGCACAATATAGCAGCAAACTCCTCATGTTTGACGGAAGGAAATTTGTAAACAATACAAAAAGGAATAAGCATGTTATCTTTAGTTGTAATCCCACTTCCAGTCCCTGAGTCTTACTCACCACACTCATACTTCACAGCAAACAGACAGCAGTTAATTAACCAGAAGAGAAAAATGCAAAAACACAACAGAACTTGTAAATAATAACAAACTAATAGACAATAAAAATAGCAGCATCAGAATCTCTATTAGTGCCAAATATAGCAGCAAACTCCTCATGTCTGACGGAAGGAAAATTTGTAAATACACAAAGGAATGAGCACATCTTCAGTTTTAATCCCATTTCCAGTCCCTGAGTCTTCCTCATCCCACAAGCAGGCAAGGCATGTCACCCCGGTTGTGTGACACTTATTTTATATAATAAAATAAGTGCCCCCTGCGGCCCCAGAGCCCGAGCAGCCGTCTCCGCTGCCTGCAGCTACCGCGCCCACGTCCGAGGCGCTTTCCCTGCCTGCAGCTCCCGGGCAGGCGCCCCCTCTGCAGCCTGCAGCTCCAGTCCCTGGCCCCACTCCAGTCCCTTCTCCCCCTGTGACTCTGGTACCCTCACCCCGACGAGCCCGACCCCGGCCGCAGGTCCTTATGTCTGTGTCCCATAAGGGGAGAGGACACAGACGCACGGCTGGGGTCCCACCCGCCCAGCCCCCTGGCTCGCCCTCCCTCGCCGGCGCTAGGGCTTGGTCGGCACCTGCGGGTCCTGGCCCTCCGGGTCGGCTGTCGTCTGCGGGTCCCCCTCCGCGGCCTCGTCGCCCTGCCTCGGTCCCTCCTCCGGCGTCTTATCGGTTGCCTGCGGGCCCCCCGACGGCGGCTCCTCATTCGCCTGCTGGTCCTCCCGCTCTGGCGTGTCGGAGGACGTCGCCGTCTGCTGCGGCTCCCCCTCTCTCCTTGCCCTCGCCAGGGTCCCTTCCAGCTCCTTCGTCCCCTTCCCTGGTCTCCCCTCCGACTCCCTCCTTCGTCCCTGCGTCTGTCCCTCACCCCGTCTCCTCGGCCCCTCCGGCTCCGGCCTCCCGGCCGCCTGCAGCCCTTCCGGCTGCCTCCCGTCGCCCGCTGGGTCTCCCTCGGGCTCCTCTTGGTTCCCCCTCCTTCTCTCCCTGGCCTCCCGTCTTTGTCCCTCCTGCCTCTGCTCCCCCTCGCTTTGTTCCTCCTGTCTCTGTCCCTCCTCTCTTTGTCCCTCGTCCCTCTGGCTTCTGCTCCTCTTTCCCCGATGTTCCCTTCGTTCACTCCCGGTCCTTTTGTCCTGCCTGTTCCCTCCGTGTCCCCCTTTCTGATCTGTTTCTCTGCCTTTCCTGTCTTATGTCAAGTCTTGTCCTGGCTCCTTCCCCTGTGCCAGTTCTGTCTGTCCGTTCTGTTCCCTGTCCCTCATTAATGAGGTTTTATATAGATATACATATATGCCCGGCTTGTCCGCTCCTCGTGTGTGCCACGCCCCCTGATTACCCACGTGTGCTTCCCTGATCGTCTCCTGCTTTGCCCGATTACTTTGATTAGTCATGACCTATTTTAAGTCCTGGTCTTACCTGTTTGCCCTGTCCGTCATTGTAGTTTGTCAATGCCTGCGTTCCGTCCTGCTCTACCCGCTCCGTTTCCCCGATTAAAGACCCGTTTTCACAAACACAAAAAAAACTATATGTATACATATACATACACTGAACAAAAATATAAACGCAACACTTTTGTTTTTGCTCCCATTTTTCATGAGATGGACTTAAAGATCTACAATTCATTCCAGATACACAATATTACCATTTCTCTCAAACATTTCTCACAAATCAGTCTAAATGTGTGATAGTGAGCACTTCTGCTTTGCTGAGATAATCCATCCCACCTCACAGGTGTGCCACATCAAGATGCTGATCTGACATCATGGGTAGTGCACAGGTGTACCTTATACTGCCCACAATAAAAGGCCACCCTGGAATGTGCAGTTTTGTCTCACAGCAAAATGCCACAGATGCCACAAGCATTGAGGGAGCGTGCAATTGGCATGCTGACAGCAGGAATGTCAACCAGATCTGTTGCTCGTGCATTGAATGTTCATTTCTCAACCATAAGCCGTCTCCAAAGGCGTTTCAGAGAATATGGCAGTACATCCAACCGGCCTCACAACCGCAGACCACGTGTAAGCACACCAGCCCAGGACCTCCACATCCAGCAGGTTCACCTCCAAGATCGTCTGAGACCAGCCACTCAGACAGATGATGCACGGCCCCATGTTGCAAGGATCTGTACACAGTTCTTGGAAACTGAAAATGTCCCAGTTCTTGCATGGCCAGCATACTCACCGGACATGTCACCCGTTGAGCATGTTTGGGATGTGCTTGACCGGCGTATACGACAGCGTGTACCAGTTCCCACTAATATCCAACAACTTCGCACAGCCATTGAAGAGGAGTGGACCAACATTCCACAGGCCACAATTGACAATCTGATAAACTCTATGCGAAGAAGATGTGTTGCATTGTATGAGGCAAATGGTGGTCACACCAGATACTGACCGGTTCTGAGTCCCCAGACCCCCAATAAAGCAAAAAACTGCACATTCCAGGGTGGCCTTTTATTGTGGGCAGTATAAGGTACACCTGTGCACTACCCATGATGTCAGATCAGCATCTTGATGTGGCACACCTGTGAGGTGGGATGGATTATCTCAGCAAAGCAGAAGTGCTCACTATCACACATTTAGACTGATTTGTGAGAAATGTTTGAGAGAAATGGTAATATTGTGTATCTGGAATGAATTGTAGGTCTTTAAGTCCATCTCATGAAAAATGGGAGCAGAAACAAGAGTGTTGCGTTTATATTTTTGTTCAGTATATATATTTATGGGTGTATCGAGACTAGATGGTCAGTATGGATAACTAAGGTGCACTAAAACTGGGTGAGCAGGCAAGGCATGTCACCCAGGTTGTGTGACAATTATTTTATATAAATGTATATATGTATATATATATTCCATCCACCATCCCTCCTTTACGGAGAACTGCGTTATTTTTATTGTCCATTACGAAAAAAATAAAAAAACTATATATATATATATATATATATACATATATATTTATGGGTGTATCGAGACTAGATGGTCATTATGGATAACTAAGGTGCACTAAAACTGGGTGAGCAGGCAAGGCATGTCACCCAGGTTGTGTGACAATTATTTTATATAAATGTATATATATATATATATATATTCCATCCACCATCCCTCCTTTACGGAGAACTGCGTTATTTTTCTTTTCTATTGCTAATAAAAAAACTATATATATGTACATATATATATATATATATATATATATATATATATATATATATATATATATATATGGGTGTATCGAGACTAGATGGTCAGTATGGATAACTAAGGTGCACTAAAATTGGGTGAGCAGGCAAGGCATGTCACCCAGGTTGTGTGACAATTATTTTATATATATGCATATACATATTCCATCCACCATCCCTCCTTTATGGAGAACTGCGTTATTTTTATTGTCTATTGCAAAAAAAAACAGAAAAACTATATATATATATATATATATATATATATATATATATATATATACATATATATTCATGGGTGTATCGAGACTAGATGGTCATTCTGGATAACTAAAGTGCACTAAAATTGGGTGAGCAGGCAAGGCATGTCACCCAGGTTGTGTGACAATTATTTTATATAAATGTATATATATATATATATATATATATATTCCATCCACCATCCCTCCTTTACGGAGAACTGCGTTATTTTTCTTTTTTATTGCTAATAAAAAAACTATATATATATACATATATATTTATGGGTGTATCGAGACTAGATGGTCATTATGAATAACTAAGGTGCACTAAAATTGGGTGAGCAGGCAAGGCATGTCACCCCGGTTGTGTGACAATTATTTTATATATATATTCCATCCACCATCCCTCCTTTACGGAGGACTGCTTTATTTTTAATATCCATTGCGAAAAAAAAACACAAGAAAAAGAAAAAATATCTATATATATACATATATATATATATATATATATATGGGTGTGTCGAGACTAGATGGTCAGTATGGATAACTAAAGTGCACTAAAATTGGGTGAGCAGGCAAGGCATGTCACCCAGGTTGTGTGACAATTATTTTATATAAATGTATATATATATATATATATATATATATATATATATATATATATATATATATATATATATATATATATTCCATCCACCATCCCTCCTTTACGGAGAACTGTGTTATTTTTCTTTTCTATTGCTAATAAAAAAACTATATATATGTACATATATATATATATATATATATGGGTGTATCGAGACTAGTTGGTCATTATGGATAACTAAGTTGCACTAAAATTGGGTGAGCAGGCAAGGCATGTCACCCAGGTTGTGTGACAATTATTTTATATATATGTATATATATATTCCATCCACCATCCCTCCTTTATGGAGAACTGCGCTATTTTTATTGTCTATTGCAAAAAAAAAAAAAAAAAAAAACAATACATATATATACATATATATTTATGGGTGTATCGAGACTAGATGGTCATTATGAATAACTAAGGTGCACTAAAATTGGGTGAGCAGGCAAGGCATGTCACCCCGGTTGTGTGACAATTATTTTATATATATATTCCATCCACCATCCCTCCTTTACGGAGAACTGCGTTATTTTTATTGTCCATTGCGAAAAAAAAAAAACTATATATATACATATATATTTATGGGTGTATCGAGACTAGTTGGTCATTATGGATAACTAAGTTGCACTAAAATTGGGTGAGCAGGCAAGGCATGTCACCCAGGTTGTGTGACAATTATTTTATATATATGTATGTATATATTCCATCCACCATCCCTCCTTTACGGAGAACTGCGTTATTTTTCTTTTCTATTGCTAATAAAAAAACTATATATATGTACATATATATATATATATTTATGGGTGTATCGAGACTAGTTGGTCATTATGGATAACTAAGGTGCACTAAAATTGGGTGAGCAGGCAAGGCATGTCTCCCCAGTTGTGTGACAATTATTTTATATAAATGTATATATATATTCCCTCCACCACCCCTCCTTTACGGAGGACTGCTTTATTTTTAATATCCATTGCGAAAAAAAAACACAAGAAAAAGAAAAAATATCTATATATATACATATATATATATATATATATATATATATTATATGGGTGTGTCGAGACTAGATGGTCAGTATGGATAACTGAGGTGCACTAAAATTGGGTGAGCAGGCAAGGCATGTCACCCAGGTTGTGTGACAATTATTTTATATATATGCATATACATATTCCATCCACCATCCCTCCTTTACGGAGAACTGCGTTATTTTTATTGTCTATTGCAAAAAAAAAACAGAAAAACTATATATATATATATATATATATATATATATATATATATATATATATATATACATATATATTCATGGGTGTATCGAGACTAGATGGTCATTATGGATAACTAAAGTGCACTAAAATTGGGTGAGCAGGCAAGGCATGTCACCCAGGTTGTGTGACAATTATTTTATATAAATGTATATATATATATATATATTCCATCCACCATCCCTCCTTTACGGAGAACTGCGTTATTTTTCTTTTCTATTGCTAATAAAAAAACTATATATATATACATATATATTTATGGGTGTATCGAGACTAGATGGTCATTATGAATAACTAAGGTGCACTAAAATTGGGTGAGCAGGCAAGGCATGTCACCCCGGTTGTGTGACAATTATTTTATATATATATTCCATCCACCATCCCTCCTTTACGGAGGACTGCTTTATTTTTAATATCCATTGCGAAAAAAAAACACAAGAAAAAGAAAAAATATCTATATATATATACATATATATATATATATATATATATATATATATATATATATATATATATATATATATATATGGGTGTGTCGAGACTAGATGGTCAGTATGGATAACTAAAGTGCACTAAAATTGGGTGAGCAGGCAAGGCATGTCACCCAGGTTGTGTGACAATTATTTTATATAAATGTATATATATATATATATATATATATATATATATATATATATATATATATATATATTCCATCCACCATCCCTCCTTTACGGAGAACTGCGTTATTTTTCTTTTCTATTGCTAATAAAAAAACTATATATATGTACATATATATATATATATATGGGTGTTGGAGAAAGCGTCAGGCTTTCCACTCCAACTCTGCACACAGGACCAAACTACAGTACAGTATATGTTGGAGAAAGCGACAGGCTTTCCACTCCAACTCTGTACACACCATTAATTACGAGACAACACACTTAGAGTTTTACTTGCACAAGGGTAACCACACTCTCTGCATGCTAGGCTACAAAGGAATGTGTTACAAAGGGTGGTTCCCCTTGGCACCTTTATTTATAGTCAATGGGGGGCAGGGGTCTTGGAGTGAGAACAAAGAAAAGACTGTGAGAGTAAGAAGAAGTTCTGGTTTTACTCAGGTGGACAACTATTTAAACACGTGCTCAGGATACGTGTAAACTAATATAATCTAAAGTATGAAGGTAAAGGAAAACAAAATAATGTATATACATATTTACACTCATTGCTGATTATACAGAAATGATAACAAATGATTACTAACAGTTTCTTCAACCTAACAGTCCCTCCTGTTTATCATGACAGTATGATCAGAAGCATCAGTATTGTACAAATTGCAAAAACACTTTCAGCACAACCGTCATTCAGATCACATCATCATCATTATTAAGAGGGCTAGACAAGGTTAGTAAATCCATTCGTTCTTCTGCAGTGTATAGCAGAAAAACAGAACTAAAAGTATGTTGTATCATGGAACGGAGGCAGGGTATAATACAAATGAAACAACAACATACAAATAATAATGTAACAAGAATGGGGAGTGAGAACTTTAGCAGTAACTGCCACCAGGACCCAGTAAGAAACCAGTCCAACCATGAGGGGCCAGCATGAGGGTCTAAGGTCATGATCTTTTGAAGTTCTCGCAGACGGTCCAAGGCTGTAGTCATGTTGGGTGAGTGCACATTATCGGGAATATATGTACAGCAGGTATTATTTAAAAGCACGCACACACCACCTTGTGCAGCAGTAAGTATGTCTAAAACCATTCTATTCTGAATGACCATCTGTTTAATAGCATCTATCTCACCATTCTGTTGCTCATTTATTATGATGGAGTTATTTATGAACAGCCCCAAACGATAATCAATAGTTTCTAATCGTAACGTATTCTTTGCTGTTCCTACCCAGGGAAAAAGAGACATTAATACTTTCTGGTCTGTAGACCAATGTTTGAACTCCTGGGGAACATCTGAACCCCAGACACTGTCATGAGGATGGAGAGAAGCTGTAGTTATGATGGACCGGCGCCTGCGGTTCGCTGGTGTAGATGACAGTGACACCAGGAAAGTATGGTCTGACACAAAGATTGGAGCGCACACACCATACCAGTTATAGGGCAAAACGAAATATGCGCGGGGTCCACATAACCAAGCTACTCCTTGCACCCAGTAGGTGCCATTACTAAATCCACTTATGTTTACCGGGGCACCTTCTCCGTGTACTAGTATTTGGGCACAGTTGGTGGTGTTCCCCATATGATGGGTGCCGTTCATTTGGTCATAACACATTGAGTGATTAAATGTTTTAGGGTCCATGTTCAGGTGGACAGATAAAGGTAAGGATATATTTGACACTTTTATAGCAAAATCGATCCAAAACTGCTGTGCACATACGCCATTATCCAAACCAGCAGTATATGGATCTGTATCATTTATTTTTATATTATCATGCTGATAGCCTACACCTGCAAAAGAGGCAGCACACTTTGCTTGTGACTTATTCATAGGTTTCCCATATATAGTTAATCCATCGGCATGAGATGGCATGTGGGTACAGACATAACAATTAGTTAAATTGTCTTTCTTTGCTGAATCATAAACATAACGGTACCAGTAGTTTTGTAGGAAAGGATGGGTCTCATTTGTGGAGATAGGTCTCAGGTGGGAGCCGTCATGTGTCCATCTAGGTGGGCGAAACACCTGCTCTGGTGAGTGCAGAAGCAGACCAACAATTCCCATAAAGAGAATTACACCGAGAGTTACCTTACCACATCCCCACCCAATCAGAGCCAT
This sequence comes from Brienomyrus brachyistius, assembly GCF_023856365.1. Taxonomy (NCBI): domain Eukaryota; kingdom Metazoa; phylum Chordata; class Actinopteri; order Osteoglossiformes; family Mormyridae; genus Brienomyrus; species Brienomyrus brachyistius. The sequence goes on along the minus strand of NW_026042499.1, from coordinate 72,473 downwards.
TCTAAATGGAGTGCAGATCAGCTGTTTTCTTCACCGGGTTGAGACGTCAGTATCCTATTGATTGCTGCGCCTTTGTAGCGGACTTCCACTGCTACTCCGAAGGTACAGAGGTCTCTGATACGGGCTTGATGGGCTTACAGTGACTCTTATGTATCCAGGAAGGTCGCTCTGCTATTTTCACCGCTGTTGGTGTTGTGAGCAGGACTTGATAAGGTCCGTCCCACCGAGGCGTGCTCCAATCCTTTCGCAACAGGACCTTGACCAGGATCCAATCTCCTGGCTGCAGATTATCCTGTTGAACAGAAACAGAATTTACTGGCAGACTACTGGGGTTATGTTTTTGTTGTGATGATAATAGCTTACGCATCCAATCGGCTAACGTATTTTCTCTGTCTGCTTTTCCTATATCACTCATTTCGGTTGCTAAGGGAAACGGTCTACCATACACTATTTCAAATGGTGTCAATCCTGCAGGAGTGGGAGTTATTCTCATCCATAATTTTACTAGAGACAAACATTCTGGCCACGGTCTTTTTGTCTCTTCCACTGTCTTTCTGAGCCTTGTTTTAATGGTGCCGTTGGTCCTTTCCACCAAGCCTGCGCTCTGGGGGTGATAAGCACAATGATTTTTGATCGTAAACCCTAATGCTTGTGAGCAAAGGGACATGGTCTGATTTACAAAATGAGTCCCATTGTCCGATCTTATAATATGAGGTATGCCATAGGTAGGGAAATAATGGCCTACCAAACATTTTGCAACGGTCATTGCATCACAGTGTTTTACAGGGTATATTTCTACCCACTTAGAAAAGGTGTCTATAACGACTAGGCAACACTTCTTCCCTTGTGACCAAGATAATTCAATGAAATCCATATGTACAATTTGAAATGGATACTCAGCTGCGGGAAACTGGCCACGTTTTGGCCTTATGTTGCCTTGTGCATTGTGTTTACAGCAAATTAAGCACGCTCGACAAAATTGTTTTGCATAATCAGAAAAATTTATAGTATAAAAGTATTGTTGAATAATATGTACCATCCCTCCTGTTGAGACATGGGTGTTTCCATGGCTCACTAAGGCAGCTGTCTTGTATAAATTTTTTGGTAGGATGGGCTTGTCATTCATATAATAAGTTTTCCCTTGCTGTATTGCTCCTCTCTTAATCCAGCTCTGTATTTCTGTTTTAGGTGCATGAGTCTGTGCATCACATAGTACATCACTATCTATCAACAAGACATCTGTAACATTTAAGGCAGGTTGTTTTTGTGCAGCACTTTTTGCCGTCATGTCCGCAAAACTGTTTCCTTTAGCTATTGCGGAAGCATCAGTTTGGTGTGCCTTACATTTGCATATCGCAAGGCAATTTGGTAATTGCACAACATCTAACAACCTGAGTAATAGGTTCGTATGAGTTAAAGATGTTCCTTGCGATGTCTTGAATCCTCTATTTTTCCACACTCTTGCATGGTGATGAACAGCTCCAAACACATATTGACTATCAGTGTATATTGTAAGTGGCTTGTTTTTGAAGAGCTCACATGCCCTAATTACAGCATAGAGTTCAGCCGCTTGTGCTGAACAAGCAGGGGGAAGTGCATTGGCCTCCAACACTTCAGTAGATGTAACTACAGCATATCCGACCTTGTTCTTCCCCATGTCATTTTTTGATGCTGATCCATCTACAAAAACAACTGTTGAATCTGGTATTGGGGTCTGTAAAATATCTGCTCTTGGTTTGGTTTGTTCTTCCACAACTGCTTTGCACGAATGTGGCTCTCCATCTTCCGCTGTCGGAAGAAGGGTGCTAGGGTTGAGAGGACCACATCGCTGTATTGTGATGTTTGACTGTGAAAGCAGGAGTGAGACTAGGGTCAGATGTCTAACATGTGTGAGGAATGGCAGTGGCGTCTGCAGTAAAACTAAAGAAACTGAATGTGGCACCTTCAAAGTGAGTGGGTGACACAACACTAATTCTGCTGATAATTTCACTGCTTCTGCAGCAGCTGCACATGCCTGCAAACACTGCGGAAAACCAGCTGCCACTGCATCTAATCGTTTAGAATAGAACGCCAATGGCCTCTCTTTTGCGCCGAATGGCTGTGTTAATACTGCCTTCATATACCCTTGATTTGCATCAACACATAGAATAAATGGTTGTTGATAATCTGGCAGAGCAAGTGTCACATTAGTTTGTAACATCATTTTTAAGTTTGTGAATGCCAATTCTCCTTCTTTTGTCCACTGAATTTTATCTTTCAGTGCCATGTCCTTCCCATAAATCAGGGTTTGTAAAGGTTGAACGAGTGCAGCATAATCAGGTAACCATTCCCTGCAATAATTGCAAAGTCCTAAGAAGGACATCATTTGCTGTTTAGTCTTTGGCTTTGGTGCCTCTTGTATTGCCTGTTTTCTAGTTTCTAATAATGATCGACCTTGTTGGGAGAGTTTATGTCCAAGATATATAACTTCCTCTCTGCAATACTGTAATTTTTGTTTTGATGCTTTATGTCCTGTATCATACAAATGCTGTAACACTAACAGTGTGGCTTCTTTGCAATGCTGTTTTGTATCTGAAGCAATTAATATATCATCTACATACAATAGCACTTGACTATGGGATGGTATTTTACAGGAACTCATTGAATAGCGTAGTGCCATTGTATATACATGTGGACTTTCTGAAAACCCTTGAGGGAGTCTAGTGTATGTGTATTTATGTCCTTTATAAGTGAAACCAAATAAGTGTTGTGAATCAGGATGTAGTGGTACTGAGAAAAAGGCATTACTCAGATCCACTACTGAAAAATACTTCTTGTCAGGGGACAAGGAATTTAACAAAAGGTGTGGATTAGGCACATCTGGTGCAGCATGTTGTACTATTTCATTTACTGGTCTTAAATCCTGCACCATGCGCCATTTCCCTGTATGTCCCTTCTGGACGGGGAATATAGGAGTATTGCAAGTGGCCTCAGGAGCCTCTCGCAATATTCCTGATGCCAACATATCCTGCACTACAGGGGCTATACCTTTCTCTGCTTCAGGTTTTAACGGGTATTGTCTAACTACCGGACGGTGTTCTGATTTCACAATTACTTTGTAAGGTGGAAACCCCTTTACCAGTCCTACATCAGTGGGGGAGGACGACCACAACCCTTCCGGGAGGCGATCTAGATCTGGACATGATCCCTCCTCCAGGGTTGGAAAAATTTGTCAGGTTGGGTCCTGCAAGTGTGTGGTGAGAGTGGTTTGAACTCTCCATCCCAAAGGAAACCGCCACACATTGTGTTTTTTGTCATAGCTCCAAAAGGAGCCAGGTACGGGTTGGTAGTTATTGTAACTGTGCATGGAATCTCGTAAGAACATCTCTACGTCCCTCCACTGCATCTGAGGTGGTTTTGATAGAGATACGTGTGGTGTTTCCCCTCTGAACACAGCCTGTTGTTTATTAGATAAGATGACTGAAGCAGCAGAAAAGCCAGTAGTGGAGTTAACATATATATGTTGTAAGGTGATACAAGTGTCTTGAAGGGCATGAAACGTTTTGTCATAGGCATAATCTGGTCCTAGGGTGCCTTTGTACCACATAGTGACGTGTAAGGCATCGTCAGGCATGAACTGGGTTTGTTTAGGGGACTGCTTTTCTCTAGTTTTTCTCAATATTTCACGTGTCTGTGCTGTCCCCCCCAGATCTAGGGACCAATAATACTGTGGAGCTGACATGCCATGTATCACGAAAGTTTGCTTTTCTACTATAGCCTTCATGCCAGTGGGTGTTGCAATCACACTAATACCCATTTGTATCATAAGATCCCTTCCTAACAGATTGACTGGACATGAAGGGCTTATTAGCACTTGGGCGTGACATTCTAACTCTGTTTCCTCATCTTTTATGCTAACTGGATTTGTCAATTGATGACTTTCAGCTTGGCCTCCTGCAGTTCGGATATTTATGGAGGACGAAGAAAAGGTGACCCTTGGAGGGCTAGTGGTTAACACTGTCCTACAGGCTCCTGTATCACATAGGCACTCATATATTTTCCCATTTATAATAAGCCTTCGTTTTGGTAGTTCTTCAAGTTGTTTTAGTGCTAGCAGCTGGTAAACTGCTTGCAAATCTATCTCTTCTGTCTCATCCTGTTTTTGCAGCTTATCTGGCTCTTTTGATAGTTCACAGGCTAATTGTCATTGATTCTCTGTGGAATTTGGGTTGTTTATAAACTTGGTTCTACATTGCCTAGCTAAGTGCCCAAGTTTTCCGCATGTCCAGCAAGTGTTATCTTGCTGTAATAAATTTCGCTGATTGCTCCTAAAAGCACCTCTCCCCCTTCCTCGGCCTCGTGACCTTCCTCTGAACCCTCCCCTCCCCGGAGGATTCATATGTATTATTGCAACAGTATCATTAGCAGCAAACACTGCGTCTGATTTCTGTTTTTGTGCTGTATGGGCGTGTTGGGCATATTCTAGGGCTTGCTGTACTGAACCAGTATTCTGATGTACCCAATGTTTATCTATGTATCTCTTCAGTTCAGGTTTTAGCCCTGTGATGAACGCACGTTTTAACTGTTGCTGATAAACTCCTCCATTTTCCTCATTATAAGGAATTCCTGAATTCCCTCTAAACACCACTCTCATCCTATCCATAAAATCCTCTGGCTCTTCTCCATCTTTTTGCTTGCATTGTGCAATTCTGCCATAATCTGCTCGTCTCATAAACACTGTCTCTATCCTTCCATGTAATTGCTCCATACTCTGTTGCAGAGCTTGTGAATTATGTGCAAGTGGTTGATTGTCTGGTCCATGACCAGTAAAGTCTCCTGCTACTCTTCCCCATTTATGATTGAACAGCTGTCTTAAACACTGGAACATTTCTCTACCATTCAGGTGGAAACTGCTCTGTAGTTCCAATATTGCTGTCCAAAATTCTGGTACCCCTTCATCAACAGGAGGTATTCCTTTTAATGCTGCCGTTCTATCTTCAGCTGTCCATGGTCTATAGACTAACATTGTTTCAGGTCCTCCATCTGGCTCTCTATTAGGGTTTGCCACCTCCACTAGGGGGCATTGTAATTCTATTTCTTCCTCTTCACTATCAATATCAATGCCTTCATTTCGCGGATGCCATCGAATCTTAGCAGTAGCTAGATCGCGCACAGGGTATAACGTAGGATCTCTACTCCTAGTTATAATGGGGGAAGAAGGAAGAGCTGATGGCTTCTTTGGTATTGTGCCCATAGCTGATGGTTGTTTTATTTCCCTTCTATCTACGGGTTGCATAGGGGCAGGCAATAGTGGTGGTGTTGGTGGTCTATTTTCTCTATGTTTTATTTTGGCCACCGTCTCATCATCTAAAGTGATTAGAGCGGCTGCAGTTAATTTATCCTTTCTATCATCCTTTTTCTGCTTTCTACGTACATCTCTTAACTTACTTTGTTCCAACCAATTATCTGAATACTTATATTCTTTTTTCCTTTTCTCCAATTTTCCTTTCTTCAAGGTTTGTAACATTTCTAGTCTTAAATTTCCTTGTAATTTTAAGATATCTGGAGTGTGGAGTTTCCCTTCAAACCCATGTTTTTTTCTCCACCTCTGATTACTTATTTGTCCTGAACCTGGTTTATATCCTTCCATAAACTTCTCATCTCCCTCTAGTTCAATCCTCTTACTCTGATTCTTTCCCATTTTTTTTCTTTCCCGTCTCCGCACTACACAGGTCCTGGGTGGAAATTCACTGGTACAAGATATATGGGAGGACACCAATACGGCCTTCTACTACACGCTGTTCGTGCAGCGGTATCGGTTTTCAGGGATGAAACCCGTCCTTGATCCTTCAATCACCAGTACTTCTTTCCCACCAGGCAAAATAAGAAATGGACTGACAGAAGCAACTCTAAGCCTCTTTAATAGTCTTAGTCCAGTCATTCACACAATACATGCATGTTCATATTTCGCTTAATTACGGCTAAGCCTAACCCCTTTTCTGCTTAATTACGGCTAAGCCTAACCCACGTCAATTGACCCGGTTATTTCGCTGAATAACCTTTGTTGTCTCACCTGTCCTGTGTGCCTGTGTTCCGCCACCGAGGTCCGTCAGACATCACCAGACGTCGAGCGCAGTTCTAACCACCGGCCTGATGACGAATTCACGTCACAGGTCTTTTCTGCACCCGTCTCCGAGTGGCTGCCGGCAGGCTTCAGTGTCGCTCCTCTCGGCGTGCTGGCGATGTCGTCAGGTGTCCTCGAATCCGGCTCGAAGGACCAAATTATATGTTGGAGAAAGCGTCAGGCTTTCCACTCCAACTCTGCACACAGGACCAAACTACAGTACAGTATATGTTGGAGAAAGCGACAGGCTTTCCACTCCAACTCTGTACACACCATTAATTACGAGACAACACACTTAGAGTTTTACTTGCACAAGGGTAACCACACTCTCTGCATGCTAGGCTACAAAGGAATGTGTTACAAAGGGTGGTTCCCCTTGGCACCTTTATTTATAGTCAATGGGGGGCAGGGGTCTTGGAGTGAGAACAAAGAAAAGACTGTGAGAGTAAGAAGAAGTTCTGGTTTTACTCAGGTGGACAACTATTTAAACACGTGCTCAGGATACGTGTAAACTAATATAATCTAAAGTATGAAGGTAAAGGAAAACAAAATAATGTATATACATATTTACACTCATTGCTGATTATACAGAAATGATAACAAATGATTACTAACAGTTTCTTCAACCTAACAATGGGTGTATCGAGACTAGTTGGTCATTATGGATAACTAAGTTGCACTAAAATTGGGTGAGCAGGCAAGGCATGTCACCCAGGTTGTGTGACAATTATTTTATATATATATGTATATATATATTCCCTCCACCACCCCTCCTTTACGGAGGACTGCTTTATTTTTAATATCCATTGCGAAAAAAAACACAAGAAAAAGAAAAAATATCTATATATATATACATATATATATATATATATATATATATATATATATATATATATATATATGGGTGTGTCGAGACTAGATGGTCAGTATGGATAACTAAAGTGCACTAAAATTGGGTGAGCAGGCAAGGCATGTCACCCAGGTTGTGTGACAATTATTTTATATAAATGTATATATATATATATATATATATATATATATATATATATATATATATATATATATATATATATATATTCCATCCACCATCCCTCCTTTACGGAGAACTGCGTTATTTTTCTTTTCTATTGCTAATAAAAAAACTATATATATGTACATATATATATATATATATGGGTGTATCGAGACTAGTTGGTCATTATGGATAACTAAGTTGCACTAAAATTGGGTGAGCAGGCAAGGCATGTCACCCAGGTTGTGTGACAATTATTTTATATATATATGTATATATATATTCCCTCCACCACCCCTCCTTTACGGAGGACTGCTTTATTTTTAATATCCATTGCGAAAAAAAAACACAAGAAAAAAAAAAAATTTCTATATATATACATATAATATATATATATATATATATATATATATATATATGGGTGTGTCGAGACTAGATGGTCAGTATGGATAACTAAGGTGCACTAAAATTGGGTGAGCAGGCAAGGCATGTCACCCAGGTTGTGTGACAATTATTTTATGTAAATGTATATATATATATATATATATTCCATCCACCATCCCTCCTTTACGGAGAACTGCGTTATTTTTCTTTTCTATTGCTAATAAAAAAACTATATATATATGTACATATATATATATATATGGGTGTATCGAGACTAGTTGGTCATTATGGATAACTAAGTTGCACTAAAATTGGGTGAGCAGGCAAGGCATGTCACCCAAGTTGTGTGACAATTATTTTATATATATGTATATATATATTCCATCCACCATCCCTCCTTTATGGAGAACTGCGTTATTTTTATTGTCTATTGCAAAAAAAAAAACAAAAAAAACTATATATATATACATATATATTTATGGGTGTATCGAGACTAGATGGTCATTATGAATAACTAAGGTGCACTAAAACTGGGTGAGCAGGCAAGGCATGTCACCCAGGTTGTGTGACAATTATTTTATATATATGTATATATATATTCCATCCACCATCCCTCCTTTATGGAGAACTGCGTTATTTTTATTGTCTATTGCAAAAAAAAAAACAAAAAAAACTATATATATATATACATATATATATATGGGTGTATCGAGACTAGAAGGTCATTATGCATAACTAAAGTGCACTAAAATTGGGTGAGCAGGAAAGGCATGTCACCCCAGTTGTGTGACAATTATTTTATATATATGTATATATATATATATATTCCCTCCACCACCCCTCCTCTACGGAGGACTGCTTTATTTTTATTTCCATTGCAAAAATAAAAAATTTTAAAACACAAAAAAAAAAAAAACGAAAATAATAATAATAAAAATAATTTTGAATGTGTATTCAAATAAGTTTGAATGTGTGTGAACTATATATAAATATATATATACACATGCATATACAGAAATATATACACACACACACATATATATATATACACACACACACACAGACACACACTCACATAAACACATACACACACTGTGTACAGTCTTATGCAAAGGTTTGGCACCCCTTGACAAATAACATCTTTTCAATTACAAAAGCAACAATATCAGTTAATACAGTCTCTTTAGGAACTGGGGGAAAAATACACAATATTTTCAGCAAACATTGATGAATAGTTACTTTTTATGCCATAAATTGAACAAAATTACAAAATAAAAACATTATTATGGCACTCTGCAAAAGTTTGGGCACCCTACGTAATCAGTACTTAGTAACACCTCCTCTGCCAGATATCACAGCTTACAAGCGCTTCTTATAGCCAGCTGAAAGGCTTTCAGTTCTTGTACTTGGGATTTTCTCACATTCTTCCTTGCAAAAGGCTTCTAGTTCTGTAATATTCTAATATATCAAGGGCTGTATTGTCAAATAGGAGATCGGCAGCATTCTCCCACCTGAGAAAACTGTACTACAATGCCCTTGATAGTGTGTAGAAACACACTCGTCAGCTCTAGTCCTCCTGTAACAACGCAAAAGGACTGGCAACCCTCAGGTATTTATGCGTGCGATTGTATGATAAATTCACCCTGACAGTCTCACACTTCTCTTGGTACCAACAGGTCTCATGGAATATATAAAAGGCAACTGCAACAATTATACTCGGCACTAAACATCGAGGCACGGAAATGCAGCAGAGCTTGTGTATTTCTCAGGATGCATTCTAGTAAAATGCCCGGAAAATGAGCTAAAGACATATTTCAAGGGGCACTATATAAAACCGATGGAAATTTTACTGATTAAATAAAAGGAAAAGCATCGTTTGAAAAATCACAAATGTTTCTAAGATTCAATGCATCGCTTTTTGACCACATCATAGCGATGAACACATCATTGTTCCTGACAATGTCCTAATACAGAAATAAAACTTTATGTTGGTAAACTCAAAAAGCCTTCAGCTGTCACACTGGCTAACGATCTCAAACGATTATAAAGCAGCATTTTGAAAAGCGCTGTTTTAAAATAACAGATACAACACTTACCTTGTCTTCTGGCCAAATGCTTTTCACGGCTTGGCACTCCAACGGTGCTGAAACGAAATTTGTATTTCCTCCTACCTCGTTGGCCCTTCAGTTCTTCTTTTCTCCCTTTGGATGTTTTTTTCCTTCTTCTTTGGATATTGTTTTTTATTTTTGTTTGTTTTTTTTTACTTTGCATGTTTTTCCTTCTTCGGATATTATTTTTTTGGCTTATTTTTTTAGACGATGTTTTTTTCGTCTTCTTTAAAAATTGATTTTTTTCGTCTTCTTTAAATATTGTTTTTTTTTTCATCCTTTTGATGTTGTTTTACGGAACAAGAGCCGTACAGTGCTACTCTATCAGGAGGTAGCGCCAACTGAACGCCTTGAAGCAGTACCCAGCTCTTTTATAGGGAGCGTCAACCCGAAGTCAAGTTCTAGAACGTTGCACTCACTTTTCATTGGTTTCCCAGCTATGCTGTCAGAATAATGTTTGCTGATTGGTCGAAAATTTTAAAACGTACCCGAGTACTGTAAAAAAAACTCAAGATCTTGCTACCCTACGGAGCACCCATAAGGTGATTTTTTTTATACGTTATATGCAGCTATTTGTAGCAGGCCGTAATTAGACTAATCCACCCTTTGTCAATAAAGCCAACAAGAGAACAGGTTGCCCAAAGTTTGCTCAGGTACACGCCACAGCACAACCTTAAAAACACATCCAGCACAAATCACACTAGTGAATGACACAGCAAATCACAGCAATAAAAAAGACCCCTATGGGCAATCCAGCACCCAGACTACAGGTGCCAAAAGGCCCAGCCTGCCTAATAATGAACCCAAAATATACATACAACAAAGAAAAAGACACAAACAAAAAAGAAAATAAAACTAGCCAGCTGCTCCCACTAAACCCCGCTCCCGAGGCCACTAAGCCGGCTGGCTTGATAATACACGATACAACCTCAGATAAAACATATTAAAGCAACACCAGGGAGGTTTACAACCTGATCCTTAAAATTATCGACCCGTAATTCCACCTTGAAAACCCCTAAAGAACAGTAGTTTACCCCATGACTCACTGCCCCATTCAAACAAAAAAAAAACAGGTTTTTGGGGTAACCTTTAGGTCAGCTCTTCAAAACCAGGTATGAGGACTCTTCAGCTAATCAGTCCTCTAATTAGAAATCTAATTAGGGAGTTGCAGCGAAAACCTGCATACACACCGGCCCTTTGCGGATAAGATTGTTCACCCCTGAAACAAGCAAACAGAAAGGCTGCTACACTGCAAATTCAATATGCCCGCCGATGCTCCACCAAATCTATCAGGACCCTGCCTGTCTTTCCCGTGCCTGCTCCTTTGCCAATATGCCCTACCATCGGAACATGCACAGCCATCTCGCCCCGGCTATGCCTCCAGTCCGAACTGCAGTTCCTATACCTGCCTATAATTGCCTGGCTACAATCCATCCCCCAAAATGAAATTGATGACCCAACGATCACAGCTAAGAATTCTATCCCCAAACCACTGGTCTTCCTCCCCAACCGAACGATCATTCACTGACCGTGGTAACTTATAAGGGTTGGTATGATGACCAGTGGTGGACCTCACCGAACGTTTAACTGGTCTCTACACCTCGGGGGGGACATAACCTCCTCCATTATACGAGGCCTACTTGTGGATGCTCTATTGCGACCCCTCCCACCAGCCCTGTCCCCGTAAAATCACAGAGTCCTCATCCGATTCCATTTCTGTTGCCCCTGTGGGCAACCCAGACTCAGGAGACATTACCAGAACATCTTCCCCTGACATAACAACCCCCTGTGGTACTGGACGCAACTCTGTTCGGTGAACTTGACGGACAACCCCGTCCCCCTCCATTGGAGTTGCAGAGTAAACTGCACCCTGATCTTGGGGACACCGAACTACCATATACAAACAGGCATCCCAATGATCCTGTATTTTACCTCGAACATGGTTCCGCAAACACACCAGCTGACCTTCATCAAACCCCTAATCATTAACCAACTCATTGTGTTTCCGATTTCGTGGTGTGGCTTGTTCCTCCAACTAAGCCTTCACATACTCTTGAAGCACCTGCAAACTTTCCTGATGGTTTTGTACCCATTCCTCCAAAGGTCCACCATACTGACTGATCCCGGCAGGAGCCTGAAGATAGTGTATCGGTAATCGAGGCTCACAGCCAGACCTTAAATAAAAAGGCATCATCCAGTCATTTGGTGGGGTGTAGTATTGTAAGCTTCTCTGCTGGAGGAAGTGTGTGAAGCAAATTGTGCAAAAAAAATATTAAAGCAACACCAGGGAGGTTTACATCTAGATCCTTAAAATGATCGACCTGCAATTCCACCTTGAAAATCCAATTACCATATAAAGGATACAAGATGTAAAGATGACAAATGACATGGCACACATTTGTTGTTTAGACTGTTGTGTCAGGTTAATTGAAAGCTGAAGGATCTTAGTGTTTACTAGTCTAAGTAACAGAATGTCTAAACACTGTGCTTGCCTTTATGGGTTTTTAAGCAGAACATATAGGTATAGAAACATATTAACATTACGTTTCACGATTCACTGACTGGAGAATAGGAGAATATACACATCAATATTACTACTTAAGTTAACTAACCCTAATCCCAACCCCTATTGGCACGGAGCCCGCCAGGGTTCAGGTGAGATATAAATCTGTAATCTGTATCAATGGTTTTGCTATCCATACCCACCCTATTAATGTTAGCTTCCCAGGGTTTCTTGTTAGACAAGCTCTGTGTCTCTCTATACCCCCATTTACTGCACGACTGATTGTCCATTTATAAAGAATCAAATAGGGTGAAGATGGTTTTAGTTTACAATTACTCTGGAAGGTGACCAGATTAAAAAAAACTAAATACCATGCCTACGTGTATGTAATCTCCATCACAGTCCCCATTTTCCCCATAATCCTCGTTTTGATAGTGCCAATTTGTGTAATGTGAGTTTTTTTTTTTTTTTAAAAACTGTTATAGAAGAACATACTGGATGCCACATGTGTACAATTACCCCTTTCTAATTAGTGGGGTCCGTTGTGTCAGCTACAGCCTTTACTAACATACACATAAGTATACAGTCTTACAGCACTTTTGTTTTCCTTTTGTATTTAATGGTTTTCCATTTAGGGGGCAGCATGGTGGTGCAGTGGTTAGCACTGTTGCCTCACACCTCTAGGGCCCGGGTTCGAGTCTCCACCTGGGTCACATGTGTGTGGAGTTTGCATGTTCTACCCATGTCATCGTGGGGTTTCCTCCGGGTACTCTGGTTTCCCCAACAGTCCAAAAACATGCTGAGGCTAATTGGAGTTGCTAAATTGCCCATAGGAGTGTATGCGTGAGTGAATAGTGTGTGAGTGTGCCCTGCGATGGGCTGGCCCGCCATCCTGAGTTGTTCCCTGTCTCGTGCCCATTGCTTCCGGGATAGGCTCCAGACCCCCCGCGATCCAGTAGGATAAGCGGTTTGGAAAATGGATGGATGGATGGATGGACAGTTTTCCATTTGAGGAATTAGCAAAAAACTGCAGTGCATGATGGGTAGGATCTAAAGGCTGCCTAACGCCCTTAATTTGTTTGCAATTTCGCCAGGTAGGCTACCTTCTTTAAACTGCGTTTTGCTAGACTACACATTTCGAGATGTTTTATTGTAGTCTTGGTAAATATATATATATAGTTTAGCCTAACCCAGCCACTTAAGGGAGCAAGCCAGCTCAGGTAGGTGCCAGTCCCAAGCCCGGATTAATGGAGAGGGTTGGCGTCAAGAAATAAAGAGAAATAAAGACAACTAATACTCCTAGTTTGCGAGATCTGACTGCAATGGCAGCACTGCTACAAGGGTGTGGATAAATCTATACAAATATCACCTGCATGCACATTACTTCTTTTACAATAACCAACTCCTGATCCATACTGTTAGTCGTGAAAAAAAAAACTATCGTGTACATAGAGGCCCTGTGTAAAAAGATAACTGCCAAGGAAAAGATCAAAAACATTTATTTCAAGGATACAAAGTTTTTATGGTCATGTACAGTGTACAGTGCAATTCTTATTTGATTAACTTGAATGTCTCCACAGACTAGACGATTAAACAAATAAAGCAGCGCAACATTACAATAACTAATAACAAATAAACAAAGCTCACGAGTACTATTACAGTATTTATATCATTTATTTAAACTTAATTTTACCAGGTAAATTAACTACAAAGCAGTTACCACTGCTTTACCTGCTTCTCGGGAGAAATAGCAGATATACGTCATGTATGTGACTAAATTCTTAAGCCAATAAGGGCAAAGTTGTGTCGTAATGGAGGCGGATCCAGTTTGTGCAGCCGGTTAAAGACACTACGGGCATGTAAATGGAGAACGAAATTATAGTTATACCGAATCTCCTACACACAATACCAAGGTTACCAACTTTGGTCAGCTGACCGGAGTGAGACGTTCAATTCCCGTAAGATTTCTTTGCGCCAGCCTGAGAGTCTGAAAACACGTCACACCAGATGCATGAGAGATGGAAACCTGGGATATTCAGTCGAATCAGATCAAATATGATGCTAAGTTAGTACTAAGTTAAAATATGTTCCGGACTTGTAACATGCACCCATGATTTGGAACAGTCAGCAGGCTGTCTCTGGCCACGCCCCCTACACTCGGTCCGGCCCCTGGCTTTTCCTGAATTCTGATTCCTTTAGATAAACATTGACTTCATTGATATTGTTATTGATTTATCGACAGACCATCATACTTTTTAGACGTTATAATAACAACACTCTATTGATCCCCAAAGAGAGAAATTCTCTCCTTGCCTGCCCCCTCTTACTGTCCATGATACACAAGCACATATGTAGAAAAACGTCAGCTTGGAAGCCAAGGCTGGACTTAACCTACTCTATTCTGGTATTCTGTTCTCCCAAGTAAGGCATCCCAAGTTCGAATCCAACTTCCGACAAAAGTTCTTCAATCGCTACAGCACAATTTGAGCCACTGATCGGCTTTAATTGCTTTGTTTTATTTTTGCGTTTCAGGCAAAACTACATAACACTTAAAGACACTTCGGGCATGCAAATGGAGAACGAAATTATAGTTATACCGAATCTCCTACACACAATACCAAGGTTACCAACTTTGGTCAGCTGGCCGGAGTGAGACGTTTCTCAGGCGCCAGCCTGAGAGTCTGAAAACACGTCACACCAGATGCATGAGAGATGGAAACCTGGGATATTCAGTCGAATCAGATCAAATATGATGCTAAGTTAGTACTAAGTTAAAATATGTTCCGCACTTGTAACATGCACCCATGATTTGGAACAGCAGCATACCTGTCAAGGTTTGGATTTGAAAATAAAGGAAATTTTCCGGCACCCGCCGTGAGCCATCCCACCACCGCAACCAGGCTCCAGTATCCCTTACATTTTAAGACAGGAAATATAAAATAATATAAATTATATAAAATATAATATAAATATAAATATAAATATATAAAATATATAAAATATATTTTTGGCCACAACCGGGATTCGAACCCCGGTCTCCCGTGTGAAAGGCGGCGATCTTACCACTACACTATCCAGCAACTATATAATATAAGGGAGATTTACGGGAAAATACTAATACGGGAGGACGGCGGGAAAGAGAAGTAAAATACGGTAGTTTCCCGGCCAAAACGGGAGACTTGACAGCCTGAGATGGTCAGCAGGCTGTCTCTGGCCACGCCCCCTACACCCTGGCTTTTCCAGCGTGTTCGCGAAAACGACTTCATTATTTATCGACAGACCATCATACTTTTTAGACGTTATAATAACAACACTCTATTGATCCCCCTCTTACTGTCCATGATACACAATGACGAGACACATGTTCACTAATGACGAGAACTATTCTATTTTTCATGCCGGGGGTCCTTCAAATCTTACATTTACAAATCTTGTTCTTGTTCTCTGCTTTCTCCTTTCTCGTTCCCGTAGATATATATTATTATACGGAGATTTACGGAGTCTTCAAAGACGGTCCGGCTCCAGCTCAAGGATCACTGTTGCTGTGGTGTAGATCAGCTGATCTGTAGTAGTCTTCTACGTACATCTTCTAGTAGACCTTCTGAGGGTACTTCACGCATTCTTGGTCGGAGGGTCCAGGTTTCCAGCTTAGCTTATTTCTTATTTCTCAGGTCAGCTGCTCTTGTATTCAGCCTACTAATATATATGGGGCTTGGTACCCAATCTCGGAATGTGGGGATGATGATATATATATTATATAAAATATAATATAAATATAAATATAAATATATAAAATATATAAAATATATAAAATATATTTTTGGCCACAACCAGGATTCGAACCCCGGTCTCCCGTGTGAAAGGCGGCGATCTTACCACTACACTATCCAGCAACTATATAATATAAGGGAGATTTACGGGAAAATACTAATACGGGAGGACGGCGGGAAAGAGAAGTAAAATACGGTAGTTTCCCGGCCAAAACGGGAGACTTGACAGCCTGAGATGGCTGTCTCTGGCCACGCCCCCTACAGTCGGTCCGGCCCCTGGCTTTTCCAGCGTGTTCGCGAAAACGACTTCATTATTTATCTGATTGATTTATCGACAGACCATCATACTTTTTAGACGTTATAATAACAACACTCTATTGATCCCCCTCTTACTGTCCATGATACACAATGACGAGACACATGTTCACTAATGACGAGAACTATTCTATTTTTCATGCCGGGTCCTTCAAATCTTACATTTACAAATCTTGTTCTTGTTCTCTGCTTTCTCGTTCCCGTAGATATATATTATTATACGGAGATTTACGGAGTCTTCAAAGACGGTCCGGCTCCAGCTCAAGGATCACTGTTGCTGTGGTGTAGATCAGCTGATCTGTTTCCAGCTTAGCTTATTTCTTATTTCTCAGGTCAGCTGCTCTTGTATTCAGCCTACTAATATATATGGGGCTTGGTACCCAATCTCGGAATGTGGGGATGATGATATATATATTATATAAAATATAATATAAATATAAATATAAATATATAAAATATATAAAATATATAAAATATATTTTTGGCCACAACCGGGATTCGAACCCCGGTCTCCCGTGTGAAAGGCGGCGATCTTACCACTACCCAGCACTATCATTACACTATCCATTACACATTACACTATCCAGCAACTATATAATATAAGGGAGATTTACGGGAAAATACTAATACGGGAGGACGGCGGGAAAGAGAAGTAAAATACGGTAGTTTCCCGGCCAAAACGGGAGACTTGACAGCCTGAGATGGCTGTCTCTGGCCACGCCCCCTACAGTCGGTCCGGCCCCTGGCTTTTCCAGCGTGTTCGCGAAAACGACTTCATTTATTTTCTTATTGATTTATCGACAGACCATCATACTTTTTAGACGTTATAATAACAACACTCTATTGATCCCCAAAGAGAGAAATTCTCTCCTTGCCTGCCCCCTCTTACTGTCCATGATACACAAGCACATATGTAGAAAAACGTCAGCTTGGAAGCCAAGGCTGGACTTAACCTACTCTATTCTGGTATTCTGTTCTCCCAAGTAAGGCGTGGGTTCGAATCCAACTTCCGACAAAAGTTCTTCAATCGCTACAGCACAATTTGAGCCACTTACGGCTTTAATTGCTTTGTTTTATTTTTGCGTTTCAGGCAAAACTACATAACACTTAAAGACACTACGGGCATGTAAATGGAGAACGAAATTATAGTTATACCGAATCTCCTACACACAATACCAAGGTTACCAACTTTGGTCAGCTGGCCGGAGTGAGACGTTCAATTCCCGTAAGATTTCTTTGCGCCAGCCTGAGAGTCTGAAAACACGTCACACCAGATGCATGAGAGATGGAAACCTGGGATATTCAGTCGAATCAGATCAAATATGATGCTAAGTTAGTACTAAGTTAAAATATGTTCCGCACTTGTAACATGCACCCATGATTTGGAACAGCAGCATACCTGTCAAGGTTTGGATTTGAAAATAAAGGAAATTTTCCGGCACCCGCCGTGAGCCATCCCACCACCGCAACCAGGCTCCAGTATCAACAACAACAAACAAACAAATTTATTTTTATATAGCGCATTATCACAACATTACATTGTCTCAAAGCGCTTTACAGTATCCTCACCCAAAGCCCCCAGTGAGTAAGCCATAGGCGACAGTGGCAAGGAAAAACTCCCTAGAAGGAAGAAACCTTGAGAGGGACCAGACTCAAAGGGGAAGCCCATCCTCCAGGGGCCGGCAGGGATAGTCAAATAGAGAGAGGAGAGCAAGGAAGATAAGCCAATGCCGAAGCCGAGTCTTCTTCCAATTGCCAGGCAACCAGAGGTAAGGCAGCGGGTCATACATGGAAGATCAGAACGGCGAGCTGGATGCAGGGACGTCACTGGTGGTGGTCGGGTGTGCTGGATATCTTGATAGATTGAGGTCTCCAGGCATCACCCCCAGGAGGAGTAGGGGAAATAAAATGTACAATTAGGCATAGTAGAGGAGGCTATTGGCAGTGCTAAAAGCTAGGTGAGTACAATATGAAGTGCAATCTGCAAGCTCCGGCAGATATGGCTATGGCAGCATCAGTAGGAGGGAGAGGCAAGTGGGAATGCCGGCATGGGGAGTCCCTGAAATGTCAGCACTCCAGTTCCACAAGAGATTGCAAAGCTAGAGTGACAGCACTGACAATCCAGTTCATCCAAAGCCAATGGCACCGATCCCCACCCAGCTCTACACCTCACACTACAGGTCTGCCTGGGAGTGAAGAGTTAGCTAGGGCTAGAACTAGTGTCCCTATACGCTAAACTAAACAGGTGTGTTTTTAGTCTGGACTTGAGTTTTTAGTCTGGACAGAGCACGTTACTGACACACACATCTTCTTCGCAATGTTGCACACCTCTTTAAAATTTGCCTTTGTGATCTCCGATTGCCTCAATCGGACATCATTAGTGCCGACGTGGATAACTATCTGAGAGTATTTACGTTTACTTTTAGCCAGCACTTTTAAATTTGCCGAGATGTCGGTCGCTCTGGCACCCGGGAGACAATTTACAATGGTCGCTGGAGTCGCTACTCTCACGTTTCTTAGAATAGAATCACCAATTATTAGAGCACTTTCAACAGGCGTCTCAGTGGGAGTTTCACTGAGTGGGGAGAACCTGTTGGAAACGCGGATAGGCGAATGGTGCCGGTGTAAGTTTGGTTTGGATTTGCGACTATGCCGCCGGGTCGTCACCCACTCGCCTTGCTGCGAAGGCTCTGCTGCCGGAGCAGGGGGAGACTTACTGGCTATCGCGGACATATCCGGAGCCGCTAATACTGAGTCAATAAAACTCTCATTCTCCTGAATGTTATGTAACGTCCGGATACGTCCCTCTAACACTACAATCTTCTCCGTCAGTCTAGCGACTAACTGACACTTCTCACATGTATAAATACCGCTAATGACTGGAGAAGAATAGCTAAACATATTACACTCAGAACACGGAACAGTAGACATGGCGTTGTACTTACGTAAACTGAGGCTGTAAGGCTGGAAGCACCTTCTTAATTGAACGAAGATCGTGGGTCGGTACTTGCGTAGGTGATTAATCCGTCGGGGTCTGGGAAATTTTATTTATTTATTTTGGAGGATTATTAATCTTGCGAAGCTTTTTCCCAATGACTTAACTCGAATTATTATTTAGGTGATATCTATGGTTTCAAAGTTCGCGCGCTAGCAGTCAGTATCACTCTCGCAGGAAACAGGAAACAACGGAAATGACCATGTGTATCCCTTACATTTTAAGACAGGAAATATAAAATAATATAAATTATATAAAATATAATATAAATATAAATATATAAAATATATAAAATATAAAATAACCATTTGTCATTTATTTTCTATTAATTTTTCATGTTCACTCATGCGGCTCTGTCATTCACTAATGACTTGGATTTTTCATGCCGACTGACATCGTTCCTTCCCCGTGGGAGACAAATCTTACAGAACGCGTGACCCATCCTGCTCCTCTTCAGGAAAGTAAATTCGTCATCTTCGTCATCACCCCTTAAAACAATTACTGAAGCGAGACGGCGCACGCGTTACGGCGACAGATTTAAATTGTGAGTGCACTATATCTCGTCGCAAATGGTGCTTAACCACGGCGGGTCTCAAGCACAGGAGACTCCCAATTTCTAAATGACACACACTTGGCTCACAGCGCAAAGTTGTGTTAAACTTGCTTTGTCTAAAGCAGGCACACACATACGAGTATGATCCTGATAGGTAACTAAGCTATCGGTCTTATGTCCAAGCGCAACATAATTTAGGTTAGAACCTCATAACAAGTATTCCCGTTCGCTAATAGAGAGATCTCTCCCAGGATATATAGAAACGGAGACACTCGTCCGAATTGAACCTGGAAACAAAGCGCTACATCTGAGAATCTCGTCAGACATAGGGTTAAAGTTTACTGCAGTTTAATACGAAAGAACTACAATGAAATCACCGAAAATAAAACAAAATAATATAACTACTAATAATAGAAATAAAAATAACTATAATAAGCCCATATGATCCCGCTTAAATGCCTTCAGATTGCCATGAGTGCGACTTTTGCAACCAGTTGACAGTAGCGCTTCTTCACTGCACGTTCGGTCATAAAAAGTTTAAATTGTGTGCTCAGAATAAGTTTAAACCTTGTGCCTTGTGATTATTAACCAATTTTTATGCTGAATGGTCGGCTCAAACTCAATTGCGAAACACCGTGAGTCTGTTAATGTGTGACTTAAATGGAACTCATTAATAACCAGTATCACGTAATAACCTGGGTTAGAATAGAAGGCTTGTCCAACGAGCTGCGTCACCAGGTAATGTAAACGATCGGTAGCGAAGCTCCCCTCACGGCCAATGAGAGAGAGTCTCGCGATATTTCAGGCGAATTTGAGGTTTCAGAGCGTAGATCGCACAGGCAGGGATTCTTGTGAGCACTCAATGAACGGAGGCTGAAGTTGTGTAAAAGACATGCATTTATTCCTATAACTAACATAAGACAGACATTACACCTAACAAACAATAAACACGAAATAACGGAGTGGACACAAACAATGTAATCATGAAAATGCAATGACCAGATTTAAAATGAGTAACCTTAAAAGGGAAAATACTGTTCTGCAAAGCAAGCAATTTGTGGAAATACTGTCCTAAAGTAATATAGCAGGTGAATAGGAGTTTAGGTTGTTATAAATGAAAGGAAGTTTGTTTACTTGGTTGCAGAGTGGGGGGGGGGGGGGTCTTGGCAGTTGGTTGCGGAGGCTGATGAGCTGATGGGTGATGGCACTCAGGGAGGCGCGGTGTTTGCAGCGGTTGTTGGAGTGGAGCCCCTCTGATTCCCTCTCCTGGTGAAGCTTGGGCTTGGTTGCAGTTCTCTGTCCAGCTGGGTCTTCACTGATAGGCTTCAGGAGGGCTTCTTGTGGGCTTCTCTTCTCTTGGGCTGATGTTCTCTGCCTCTCTTCGTGCTGATGGTCTTTTGTTTTCTCCTCCCTTCTGTTTCTCCTCTCCTGGCTTTGTTCTGAGGTGCCAGGTTTTATAGTGTAAAGTTCGTGAATAGGAGTGACCAGGAATTCGACTCCTGGACCAATGGCTGACCATCCATTTGGCGGGCTTTCGGAAGGGGGTCTGTATCAGTCCTTTTGAGATTTATGACCAGAGTGATTTCCCTTGTATTGATGATTTTCGTTAGGCTGGTGTAACTTTTGATATATTCACTTTCGTGGTAACCACTGACCAGATTTGGAAACTGGAGTGATTTTCCATCGGTTTGATACCAAACATGCCATAGCAGCCTAGCGGTTCACACCTCATACCATCTGTAATGATTAATTAATGATTACTTATATTATGTCGTTATGTTATATTACTCACACCTTATTTTATGCCTCACAATCTATATAATTGTAAATATACTGTGTAGCTGCTGGCGCGTTCCAAACTAAATCTCATTGTACTTACAATGTCAATAAAAACATCCATCCATCCATCTAGGCAGGCCAGTGTCGCCTCCATCCTTCCTGAAGTCAGTGATTCCTTTGTCTTTGTGCTGTTTAGTGCCAAATTGTTTGCTGAACTCCAACCTATCAGTTTCTGGACCTCATCTCTGTAAGCTGACTCATAAGAACCAAAGAGATTTACAAATGAGAGGAGGCCATTCGGCCCATCAAGCTCCTTTGAGGAGAACTTAGCTAATAGCTCAAAAATCTTATCTAGCTCTGATTTAAAAGAACCCAGGGTTTTAGCTTGTGTTACAATAACAGGAAGACTATTCCATACTCTAACTACACGCTGTGTACAGAAATGCTTCATCAAATTCGTTTTAAAATGTTCTCCAGCTAATTTCCACTTATGGCCACGAGTTCTGGTATTTAAACTAACATTGAAATAGCCATTTGGCTGAACAGCATCCAGACCTGTTAGAATCTTAAACACCTGGATTATGTCCCCCCTTAGTCTCCTTTGCTCGAGGCTAAACAGATTCAGCTCAGCTAACCTCTCCTCATTAGACATTCCTCTAAGACCAGGAATCATTCTCGTTGCCCTACGTTGCACCTTTTCCAAGGCAGCAATGTCCTTCTTAAGGTATGGTAACCAAACCCGCACACAATATTCTAGGTGGGGTCTTACCAAGGAATTATATTATCGTAGCATCACTTGCCTTGTCTTAAACTCCACACACCTAGAGATGCAATGTGCCTTCTCGCGTGGTGTTCCTGCAGAGGGAGTCTGTGAGTGCTGGAGATTGGGGGAGGGGGCAGTGTGGCTATGTCTGCTCTGTGTTCCTCCAGACGAGCAAAGAAGCTGTTTAGCTCCTTTGCTAAAAGGGCGTTGCTGTTAACAGTGACGGTGTTGTTGCCTTTGAAGTTTGTAATGTGTTGTATTCCCTGCCACACCCACTGTGGGTTGTTGTATGTGAAGTAGACCTCTATTTTCTGTTTCTCTGCCTGCCTGGCAACCTTGATGCCCCTATTCAGGTTAGCTCTGGCTGCACTCTGTGTTCTTGACTGCGCTGTCTTGTCCTGTAGTATTGTATTGTTGCTCTTGTGTTTATCTTGCACTTTCTCCCTCTGTTTGTGCTCCTTTCACTCTGTATAGTTCTATCTTGCCCGCACTTGTGTCATCTTGTGTTGTTTCTGTTTTTCTTCTTTGTGTTGCACCGTGGTCCAGGAGGAACAATGTTTCCTTTCACTGTGTACTGTGTATATTGCTGAAATAACAATAAACCCACTTGACCACCTGCCTCAATTCATCCTGAAGAGTTTTCCAATGTTGTTCAAAGGTCTGTTTGTTTCGAGTGAAGGACACGCCCCTGGACGTGCTGGATAAGGGGACCACAGATCAGTGTCCTCAGTCCTGCTTCTCCCTTCAAAGCTGAGAGGAAGATGACCCGCCTGCTGCTTCTGGTTTTGGCTTATGGAGCTCTGCTTATCTCCACAGAGGCCCAGCAAGATTACCACAGTCTCCCTGCACTCACAAGACGGCCATTAAACTCGCAGTCGAAAATGCTCATCAAGGAACCCGTCAGCACATGAATTTCTATAACATCCAGGGCCGTCCGAAGGTAACTGCTGAGAAAGTGTTTACAAAAGTGTGAAACTTTCATCATCTGCAAGCTGAACTAATGAGTATCACATTGATTTTGATGTTTTAATTTCAATGCATATGATGCTTAATGTCTCTTCACAATGAAAGTGATGGTTGTATATCTCAGCCCTGGTCAATTTTACCTTCTCACAGTTTCTCTCTGAATCTGCTGCAGTCAAGTCTGTGACAGTTTGCCATTTTTTGGGTGATTATTGTTTGTTATATTGCCTTTAAAACAGTTGTAGGCAATTTTGTATATAACGTGTTTATGTGATTTAGATCAGCAGTGAATACATTGACATTGAGATTCTCTTGAGAGCAACAAAATGTCCAAAGTCAACTGCAACAGACCATCGGGCTGACTGTATTTTCATGGACAAGAGGGTAAGTAAAGAGTCACTGTGACTGTGAGCATTGGACATATCAGTTAGCAAATTAATTTAGGTTCATGTTAACTTTTTTGATGCCCTGCGGGGGAAAGTTAGCCAACAATAAAGTAACAAATACATAGGTGGCCTCAAAGAGCCAGTTCCTTCACCTTATTCTCAAATTTTAGTAGGTTTACAGGCTTAAAGGCTGGATTACCAGGCAGAAGCAAATGCTAATCATCTGAGGGGTGACCTGTAGATTATGCTTCGAGCTATGAACCCTAGCTGGCCTTATTTAAAGACCTGTGGGCTGTACTACAAAGCGGGTTTTACATACCCAGAGTTAACTCAATCGAGCCAGGTTAACTAAAACTCATTGTTGAAATCAGCCTTAAATGGCAGTGTGGTGTTTTGTGGTGAAAGGGCAGGACTTAACTCTTGTTTTAATTAGAAAGCCAGTAATTAAACCTGGTCAGAGCAGGGTAGATGTGCAGTGTGAATTACCCTTTAAATTTACCTCTTTAAATAGTGAACTACAGGACCACTTAGCTTGATCGGAGGACAGTATTTTAATACAGAGCAGTGTTCAGTTAAACGGGATTTGTTGTTCATACTTTTAGATGAACTTGCTTTGTATAATATAGCCTTATGGTGACCCTGCTTTGGAAGCTCTTTCCTCTAAAATTGTTCTGTGTCATTAAACCCTGCACTCCAGCAGCTCTGCCTTAAATCATTAGATATATCTTTACTACACCTTCTCTCACTGTATTTATTGCCCACCACTCTTTAAATACTGTTTTTGTGTGTCTGTGTGTTTTTGCAGCCATTCATTAACTGTAGAGTTTGCAGCAGACGGTCTGGTAATGATCTTACACATCCATCAAATGACTGTGTACCAAACAAGAAAGTGGATGAAGTAAGTGTAGAGAGTCTTAGCATTATGGAAATGTAACAGGTGTGTGAATTGTGTCTAAACATGTGGTTAAACTTTGATTGTGTTTGTACATGCAAAAATTTGATCAGAGTACTGTTTATTAATGACAATGTTACTTTTAATCTGAACAACAGTGGCAGCACCAAGGAAAAGCTTGGGGGGGGGGGCTCTAGCTCCTCCTCCAATGACCATAGTACCCCCACAGCACCCCCAAAATATTGGTTTCATTTTTTCTTTAACTATCTGTAAAATCTGTATATTGTGTAAGACATTTTTGCGGTTTTTACAGCATACTTGTAGTGTATTTTTTCTTCAAAGTACACATAGAGGCTCTGTGAGCTAGACGTTAGAATTTCATATTTTATCCTATTTTATCCATGCTGTAGCTTATCGTGCTGTGTGCTTCTATACACCATCTACATAAGCTGAAAAGCTAAAGCACCCGGTCTAAATAATCTCACTCCCCTATAGCACCTGTAGCATTAAGTCACTGGCGCTGCCACTGCTGAATAAACGACTCCAATCTGACTAAACCGCTTAACTTTTCCTCCCCATGTTACATTTCAGGACAAACGACGTAATATGTGTCCTTCTGATAAACCTCTTCTCAGACCTAAAACTGCCTTGGCTTCCAAGGACACTAAAGAAGCTGAAGGAGACCGTCTGGCTGTTTCTGATGGCTGATGGTCCTGCAATGTGGACCAGAGGAGGAAACTGGGAGGGAAAATGCTTTGCTTTATATCATGCCCACCCAAAGCCCCCAGTGAGTAAGCCATAGGCGCCGATAGCATGGAAAAACTCCCAAGAAGGAAGAAACCTTGGGAGGGACCAAACTCAAAGGGGGAGCCCATCCTCCTGGGGCCGGCAAAGTGTAGGTGCAGGATCACAAAAAAACTTGACGAGAGAAACGAGAGAATTCGACTGTCCCTCACAAAAACTGTAAAGTTTTAGTGGCTAAATTGCTTTTTCTATGCCTTTTCAAACAGGAGGAGATTTGTTTGGCTATACGTAGAAATTTTCTATACAATTTAGACAGCACAGAATCATTAACCTACTTTAATGCATTTATTAATACAACCACATATTTCACACATTTTGACATCAGTCATGCAGTGAAGATACAGTCTCTTTATTTCTTGACGCCAACCCTCCCCATTAATCCGGGCTTGGGACCGACACCTAGTTGAGCTGGCTTTCTCCCTTAAGTGGCTGGGTTAGGCTAAACTATGTACATATTTATGAAGACTACTATAAATTTATAAAGACCTCCCTAAATATGTAGTCTAACAAAACGCAGTTTAAAGAAGGTAGCCTACCTGGTAAACAAAGAAATTAAAAGGCCCACAGCATATAATCGGGCTATATCCAAGCAGTTTTTAAGAACGTAACCTACATGGCGAAATTGAATTACTTTCTGGACCAACAAACGCAACCAGACATGAACATTATGCACCTTCCTAGTCTTGATGTATGTCGTCATACAGATGAGGACGTTAAGGCAGCCTTTAGGTCCGACCCATCATGCACTGCAGTTTTTTGCAAATTCCTCAGATGGAAAACCATTAAATACCTCTTCTATTACCTTATATTACCTTATATTCATGTAATAAATATACAAATATCAATTAGTTGGAAATCAGCCAGACAGACGTAATTACTACAAATGGTTTCCACTGTATTTGTGACTCTGAGTGCCGCAGGCTTGGATGCAGTGCCGCACCATTTTGTAAGTAAATTAATAAATATTAATGAGACATCACCTACCACCCTGCAAAAAAGAAATTTGCCGCTCGTCCCCCTGCACATGAACCAACATGGCTGTGTCAACCAGCGGAGCTCCGGAGCCTCTGGAGAAACACGCGGCAAAAAAGGCTCGCATACGGTCTTCCAGAGTTTGGGAATACTTCAGTCATGACACCTTTTCTGCGCCTCTACTGTAGCTGGCGTTAATGACGCTGTTTCAGCCATTTTATATTTTCTGTTTACTTATTCTGTCATGTAAGACTGAGACAAATTATCGTTTACGACTATTCTTACACACTGTAGCCTGACTTGCTGACTTAAGTAAGCTTAACTATAAGCTACCTTTGCTAGTGTTTGTGAATAACATGTTTCTCTAGTTATGAAATTATTCCATGTTTTAGCATCTGTTTCAACATTAAAGTCAAATTGGTATATTGAAATATGTAAAAACTATTGAACTATTAGCTTAAGTCTAACATAGAAAATCCTACTGAATCTCTTAAGATTTTCCTTTTTTGTTAATGCACTAATGTTTAAGAAGTGTCTTAAATTGAATTTCAGATTTGTGTGTGGGTGGGAGTGGGTGAATTGTATTAAATTCATACATTCATTCTTTTGGCTCAGACATTACTGACCTAAAACAAATTGAGGCATTGGGTAAGTGCTTAAATTAGCTACTAAATGGCAAAAAATATTCTAAATATCACATTTTCCATTCTTCGGTATAATTTTAATGAATCACCTATGCTGCCAAACATTAACGCATAGATTGTCACAACACTCTATGTTTTAGTTCTTCTTTATGTGTATAGGACGGTGTGATGGTTCTGGTGGTGGGTGTGGCCGACGCTGCTCGCGATGTTTGGCTATGCTGCAGTCCCAGGGACCAAGTTGGAACACATTTCCACCTTCAAGCTTAGGTGGAAAAACGGCACCGAGACCCAGCAGCAGGACAACTTCTTGTCCAGACAACCAGCCCTGCTTCATCATTGAAGTAAGCCCTGTGAACAGGAGCGAGATGTACTTCTGCAGTGGATGTTATAGCGGAAAGAACATCCCCATCCTCACGTCTGCCGGAGTGCCCCCTCAAGTGGGTGTGTGACTTAACTCGATGGATGAATTGGACAGAATGTACTGTTACTAGAGGTCGACCGATATGGGTTTTTCAAGTCAAGGGTCAGGCGATGGCCGATATATGCTGCTGATTTTTTTTGGCCGATAATTGGACGTTTTCCCCTCTATTTGCATGGTAAAATATCACACTAATAATAACAAACGATACACAAAATTTCTCAATTTAGCATTTATTGAATACTCAACTTGGAAACAATAACACATTTATAAACAATAAAAATAGCAGCATCAGAATCTCTGTTAGTGCACAATATAGCAGCAAACTCCTCATGTTTGACGGAAGGAAATTTGTAAACAATACAAAAAGGAATAAGCATGTTATCTTTAGTTGTAATCCCACTTCCAGTCCCTGAGTCTTACTCACCACACTCATACTTCACAGCAAACAGACAGCAGTTAATTAACCAGAAGAGAAAAATGCAAAAACACAACAGAACTTGTAAATAATAACAAACTAATAGACAATAAAAATAGCAGCATCAGAATCTCTATTAGTGCCAAATATAGCAGCAAACTCCTCATGTCTGACGGAAGGAAAATTTGTAAATACACAAAGGAATGAGCACATCTTCAGTTTTAATCCCATTTCCAGTCCCTGAGTCTTCCTCATCCCACAAGCAGGCAAGGCATGTCACCCCGGTTGTGTGACACTTATTTTATATAATAAAATAAGTGCCCCCTGCGGCCCCAGAGCCCGAGCAGCCGTCTCCGCTGCCTGCAGCTACCGCGCCCACGTCCGAGGCGCTTTCCCTGCCTGCAGCTCCCGGGCAGGCGCCCCCTCTGCAGCCTGCAGCTCCAGTCCCTGGCCCCACTCCAGTCCCTTCTCCCCCTGTGACTCTGGTACCCTCACCCCGACGAGCCCGACCCCGGCCGCAGGTCCTTATGTCTGTGTCCCATAAGGGGAGAGGACACAGACGCACGGCTGGGGTCCCACCCGCCCAGCCCCCTGGCTCGCCCTCCCTCGCCGGCGCTAGGGCTTGGTCGGCACCTGCGGGTCCTGGCCCTCCGGGTCGGCTGTCGTCTGCGGGTCCCCCTCCGCGGCCTCGTCGCCCTGCCTCGGTCCCTCCTCCGGCGTCTTATCGGTTGCCTGCGGGCCCCCCGACGGCGGCTCCTCATTCGCCTGCTGGTCCTCCCGCTCTGGCGTGTCGGAGGACGTCGCCGTCTGCTGCGGCTCCCCCTCTCTCCTTGCCCTCGCCAGGGTCCCTTCCAGCTCCTTCGTCCCCTTCCCTGGTCTCCCCTCCGACTCCCTCCTTCGTCCCTGCGTCTGTCCCTCACCCCGTCTCCTCGGCCCCTCCGGCTCCGGCCTCCCGGCCGCCTGCAGCCCTTCCGGCTGCCTCCCGTCGCCCGCTGGGTCTCCCTCGGGCTCCTCTTGGTTCCCCCTCCTTCTCTCCCTGGCCTCCCGTCTTTGTCCCTCCTGCCTCTGCTCCCCCTCGCTTTGTTCCTCCTGTCTCTGTCCCTCCTCTCTTTGTCCCTCGTCCCTCTGGCTTCTGCTCCTCTTTCCCCGATGTTCCCTTCGTTCACTCCCGGTCCTTTTGTCCTGCCTGTTCCCTCCGTGTCCCCCTTTCTGATCTGTTTCTCTGCCTTTCCTGTCTTATGTCAAGTCTTGTCCTGGCTCCTTCCCCTGTGCCAGTTCTGTCTGTCCGTTCTGTTCCCTGTCCCTCATTAATGAGGTTTTATATAGATATACATATATGCCCGGCTTGTCCGCTCCTCGTGTGTGCCACGCCCCCTGATTACCCACGTGTGCTTCCCTGATCGTCTCCTGCTTTGCCCGATTACTTTGATTAGTCATGACCTATTTTAAGTCCTGGTCTTACCTGTTTTCCCTGTCCGTCATTGTAGTTTGTCAATGCCTGCGTTCCGTCCTGCTCTACCCGCTCCGTTTCCCCGATTAAAGACCCGTTTTCACAAACACAAAAAAAACTATATGTATACATATACATACACTGAACAAAAATATAAACGCAACACTTTTGTTTTTGCTCCCATTTTTCATGAGATGGACTTAAAGATCTACAATTCATTCCAGATACACAATATTACCATTTCTCTCAAACATTTCTCACAAATCAGTCTAAATGTGTGATAGTGAGCACTTCTGCTTTGCTGAGATAATCCATCCCACCTCACAGGTGTGCCACATCAAGATGCTGATCTGACATCATGGGTAGTGCACAGGTGTACCTTATACTGCCCACAATAAAAGGCCACCCTGGAATGTGCAGTTTTGTCTCACAGCAAAATGCCACAGATGCCACAAGCATTGAGGGAGCGTGCAATTGGCATGCTGACAGCAGGAATGTCAACCAGATCTGTTGCTCGTGCATTGAATGTTCATTTCTCAACCATAAGCCGTCTCCAAAGGCGTTTCAGAGAATATGGCAGTACATCCAACCGGCCTCACAACCGCAGACCACGTGTAACCACACCAGCCCAGGACCTCCACATCCAGCAGGTTCACCTCCAAGATCGTCTGAGACCAGCCACTCAGACAGATGATGCACGGCCCCATGTTGCAAGGATCTGTACACAGTTCTTGGAAGCTGAAAATGTCCCAGTTCTTGCATGGCCAGCATACTCACCGGACATGTCACCCGTTGAGCATGTTTGGGATGTGCTTGACCGGCGTATACGACAGCGTGTACCAGTTCCCACTAATATCCAACAACTTCGCACAGCCATTGAAGAGGAGTGGACCAACATTCCACAGGCCACAATTGACAATCTGATAAACTCTATGCGAAGAAGATGTGTTGCATTGTATGAGGCAAATGGTGGTCACACCAGATACTGACCGGTTCTGAGTCCCCAGACCCCCAATAAAGCAAAAAACTGCACATTCCAGGGTGGCCATTTATTGTGGGCAGTATAAGGTACACCTGTGCACTACCCATGATGTCAGATCAGCATCTTGATGTGGCACACCTGTGAGGTGGGATGGATTATCTCAGCAAAGCAGAAGTGCTCACTATCACACATTTAGACTGATTTGTGAGAAATGTTTGAGAGAAATGGTAATATTGTGTATCTGGAATGAATTGTAGGTCTTTAAGTCCATCTCATGAAAAATGGGAGCAGAAACAAGAGTGTTGCGTTTATATTTTTGTTCAGTATATATATTTATGGGTGTATCGAGACTAGATGGTCAGTATGGATAACTAAGGTGCACTAAAACTGGGTGAGCAGGCAAGGCATGTCACCCAGGTTGTGTGACAATTATTTTATATAAATGTATATATGTATATATATATTCCATCCACCATCCCTCCTTTACAGAGAACTGCGTTATTTTTATTGTCCATTACGAAAAAAATAAAAAAACTATATATATATATATATATATATATATATACATATATATTTATGGGTGTATCGAGACTAGATGGTCATTATGGATAACTAAGGTGCACTAAAACTGGGTGAGCAGGCAAGGCATGTCACCCAGGTTGTGTGACAATTATTTTATATAAATGTATATATATATATATATATTCCATCCACCATCCCTCCTTTACGGAGAACTGCGTTATTTTTCTTTTCTATTGCTAATAAAAAAACTATATATATGTACATATATATATATATATATATATATATATATATATATATATATATATATATATATATATATATATATATATATATATATATATATATGGGTGTATCGAGACTAGATGGTCAGTATGGATAACTAAGGTGCACTAAAATTGGGTGAGCAGGCAAGGCATGTCACCCAGGTTGTGTGACAATTATTTTATATATATGCATATACATATTCCATCCACCATCCCTCCTTTATGGAGAACTGCGTTATTTTTATTGTCTATTGCAAAAAAAAAACAGAAAAACTATATATATATATATATATATATATATATATATATATATATATATATACATATATATTCATGGGTGTATCGAGACTAGATGGTCATTCTGGATAACTAAAGTGCACTAAAATTGGGTGAGCAGGCAAGGCATGTCACCCAGGTTGTGTGACAATTATTTTATATAAATGTATATATATATATATATATATATATATATATATATATATATATATATATATTCCATCCACCATCCCTCCTTTACGGAGAACTGCGTTATTTTTCTTTTTTATTGCTAATAAAAAAACTATATATATATACATATATATTTATGGGTGTATCGAGACTAGATGGTCATTATGAATAACTAAGGTGCACTAAAATTGGTTGAGCAGGCAAGGCATGTCACCCCGGTTGTGTGACAATTATTTTATATATATATTCCATCCACCATCCCTCCTTTACGGAGGACTGCTTTATTTTTAATATCCATTGCGAAAAAAAAACACAAGAAAAAGAAAAAATATCTATATATATACATATATATATATATATATATATATGGGTGTGTCGAGACTAGATGGTCAGTATGGATAACTAAAGTGCACTAAAATTGGGTGAGCAGGCAAGGCATGTCACCCAGGTTGTGTGACAATTATTTTATATAAATGTATATATATATATATATATATATATATATATATATATATATATATATATATATATATATATATTCCATCCACCATCCCTCCTTTACGGAGAACTGTGTTATTTTTCTTTTCTATTGCTAATAAAAAAACTATATATATGTACATATATATATATATATATATGGGTGTATCGAGACTAGTTGGTCATTATGGATAACTAAGTTGCACTAAAATTGGGTGAGCAGGCAAGGCATGTCACCCAGGTTGTGTGACAATTATTTTATATATATGTATATATATATTCCATCCACCATCCCTCCTTTATGGAGAACTGCGCTATTTTTATTGTCTATTGCAAAAAAAAAAAAAAAAAAAAAACAATACATATATATACATATATATTTATGGGTGTATCGAGACTAGCTGGTCATTATGAATAACTAAGGTGCACTAAAATTGGGTGAGCAGGCAAGGCATGTCACCCCGGTTGTGTGACAATTATTTTATATATATATTCCATCCACCATCCCTCCTTTACGGAGAACTGCGTTATTTTTATTGTCCATTGCGAAAAAAAAAAAACTATATATATACATATATATTTATGGGTGTATCGAGACTAGTTGGTCATTATGGATAACTAAGGTGCACTAAAATTGGGTGAGCAGGCAAGGCATGTCTCCCCAGTTGTGTGACAATTATTTTATATAAATGTATATATATATTCCCTCCACCACCCCTCCTTTACGGAGGACTGCTTTATTTTTAATATCCATTGCGAAAAAAAAACACAAGAAAAAGAAAAAATATCTATATATATACATATATATATATATATATATATATATATATATATGGGTGTGTCGAGACTAGATGGTCAGTATGGATAACTGAGGTGCACTAAAATTGGGTGAGCAGGCAAGGCATGTCACCCAGGTTGTGTGACAATTATTTTATATATATGCATATACATATTCCATCCACCATCCCTCCTTTACGGAGAACTGCGTTATTTTTATTGTCTATTGCAAAAAAAAAACAGAAAAACTATATATATATATATATATATATATATATATACATATATATTCATGGGTGTATCGAGACTAGATGGTCATTATGGATAACTAAGGTGCACTAAAACTGGGTGAGCAGGCAAGGCATGTCACCCAGGTTGTGTGACAATTATTTTATATAAATGTATATATATATATATATATTCCATCCACCATCCCTCCTTTACGGAGAACTGCGTTATTTTTCTTTTCTATTGCTAATAAAAAAACTATATATATATACATATATATTTATGGGTGTATCGAGACTAGATGGTCATTATGAATAACTAAGGTGCACTAAAATTGGGTGAGCAGGCAAGGCATGTCACCCCGGTTGTGTGACAATTATTTTATATATATATTCCATCCACCATCCCTCCTTTACGGAGGACTGCTTTATTTTTAATATCCATTGCGAAAAAAAAACACAAGAAAAAGAAAAAATATCTATATATATATACATATATATATATATATATATATATATATGGGTGTGTCGAGACTAGATGGTCAGTATGGATAACTAAAGTGCACTAAAATTGGGTGAGCAGGCAAGGCATGTCACCCAGGTTGTGTGACAATTATTTTATATAAATGTATATATATATATATATATATATATATATATATATATATATATATATATATATATATATTCCATCCACCATCCCTCCTTTACGGAGAACTGCGTTATTTTTCTTTTCTATTGCTAATAAAAAAACTATATATATGTACATATATATATATATATATGGGTGTATCGAGACTAGTTGGTCATTATGGATAACTAAGTTGCACTAAAATTGGGTGAGCAGGCAAGGCATGTCACCCAGGTTGTGTGACAATTATTTTATATATATATGTATATATATATTCCCTCCACCACCCCTCCTTTACGGAGGACTGCTTTATTTTTAATATCCATTGCGAAAAAAAAACACAAGAAAAAGAAAAAATATCTATATATATATACATATATATATATATATATATATATATATATATATATATATGGGTGTGTCGAGACTAGATGGTCAGTATGGATAACTAAAGTGCACTAAAATTGGGTGAGCAGGCAAGGCATGTCACCCAGGTTGTGTGACAATTATTTTATATAAATGTATATATATATATATATATATATATATATATATATATATATATATATATATTCCATCCACCATCCCTCCTTTACGGAGAACTGCGTTATTTTTCTTTTCTATTGCTAATAAAAAAACTATATATATGTACATATATATATATATATATGGGTGTATCGAGACTAGTTGGTCATTATGGATAACTAAGTTGCACTAAAATTGGGTGAGCAGGCAAGGCATGTCACCCAGGTTGTGTGACAATTATTTTATATATATATGTATATATATATTCCCTCCACCACCCCTCCTTTACGGAGGACTGCTTTATTTTTAATATCCATTGCGAAAAAAAAACACAAGAAAAAGAAAAAATATCTATATATATACATATATATATATATATATATATATATATATATATGGGTGTGTCGAGACTAGATGGTCAGTATGGATAACTAAGGTGCACTAAAATTGGGTGAGCAGGCAAGGCATGTCACCCAGGTTGTGTGACAATTATTTTATATAAATGTATATATATATATATATATTCCATCCACCATCCCTCCTTTACGGAGAACTGCGTTATTTTTCTTTTCTATTGCTAATAAAAAAACTATATATATATGTACATATATATATATATATGGGTGTATCGAGACTAGTTGGTCATTATGGATAACTAAGTTGCACTAAAATTGGGTGAGCAGGCAAGGCATGTCACCCAAGTTGTGTGACAATTATTTTATATATATGTATATATATATTCCATCCACCATCCCTCCTTTATGGAGAACTGCGTTATTTTTATTGTCTATTGCAAAAAAAAAAACAAAAAAAACTATATATATATACATATATATTTATGGGTGTATCGAGACTAGATGGTCATTATGAATAACTAAGGTGCACTAAAACTGGGTGAGCAGGCAAGGCATGTCACCCAGGTTGTGTGACAATTATTTTATATATATGTATATATATATTCCATCCACCATCCCTCCTTTATGGAGAACTGCGTTATTTTTATTGTCTATTGCAA
Organism: Brienomyrus brachyistius; assembly: GCF_023856365.1. Classification (NCBI taxonomy): domain Eukaryota; kingdom Metazoa; phylum Chordata; class Actinopteri; order Osteoglossiformes; family Mormyridae; genus Brienomyrus; species Brienomyrus brachyistius. The sequence goes on along the minus strand of NW_026042499.1, from coordinate 37,372 downwards.
AAAAAAAAACAAAAAAAACTATATATATATATACATATATATATATGGGTGTATCGAGACTAGAAGGTCATTATGCATAACTAAAGTGCACTAAAATTGGGTGAGCAGGAAAGGCATGTCACCCCAGTTGTGTGACAATTATTTTATATATATGTATATATATATATATATTCCCTCCACCACCCCTCCTCTACGGAGGACTGCTTTATTTTTATTTCCATTGCAAAAATAAAAAATTTTAAAACACAAAAAAAAAAAAAAACGAAAATAATAATAATAAAAATAATTTTGAATGTGTATTCAAATAAGTTTGAATGTGTGTGAACTATATATAAATATATATATACACATGCATATACAGAAATATATACACACACACACATATATATATATACACACACACACACAGACACACACTCACATAAACACATACACACACTGTGTACAGTCTTATGCAAAGGTTTGGCACCCCTTGACAAATAACATCTTTTCAATTACAAAAGCAACAATATCAGTTAATACAGTCTCTTTAGGAACTGGGGGAAAAATACACAATATTTTCAGCAAACATTGATGAATAGTTACTTTTTATGCCATAAATTGAACAAAATTACAAAATAAAAACATTATTATGGCACTCTGCAAAAGTTTGGGCACCCTACGTAATCAGTACTTAGTAACACCTCCTCTGCCAGATATCACAGCTTACAAGCGCTTCTTATAGCCAGCTGAAAGGCTTTCAGTTCTTGTACTTGGGATTTTCTCACATTCTTCCTTGCAAAAGGCTTCTAGTTCTGTAATATTCTAATATATCAAGGGCTGTATTATCAAATAGGAGATCGGCAGCATTCTCCCACCTGAGAAAACTGTACTACAATGCCCTTGATAGTGTGTAGAAACACACTCGTCAGCTCTAGTCCTCCTGTAACAACGCAAAAGGACTGGCAACCCTCAGGTATTTATGCGTGCGATTGTATGATAAATTCACCCTGACAGTCTCACACTTCTCTTGGTACCAACAGGTCTCATGGAATATATAAAAGGCAACTGCAACAATTATACTCGGCACTAAACATCGAGGCACGGAAATGCAGCAGAGCTTGTGTATTTCTCAGGATGCATTCTAGTAAAATGCCCGGAAAATGAGCTAAAGACATATTTCAAGGGGCACTATATAAAACCGATGGAAATTTTACTGATTAAATAAAAGGAAAAGCATCGTTTGAAAAATCACAAATGTTTCTAAGATTCAATGCATCGCTTTTTGACCACATCATAGCGATGAACACATCATTGTTCCTGACAATGTCCTAATACAGAAATAAAACTTTATGTTGGTAAACTCAAAAAGCCTTCAGCTGTCACACTGGCTAACGATCTCAAACGATTATAAAGCAGCATTTTGAAAAGCGCTGTTTTAAAATAACAGATACAACACTTACCTTGTCTTCTGGCCAAATGCTTTTCACGGCTTGGCACTCCAACGGTGCTGAAACGAAATTTGTATTTCCTCCTACCTCGTTGGCCCTTCAGTTCTTCTTTTCTCCCTTTGGATGTTTTTTTCCTTCTTCTTTGGATATTGTTTTTTATTTTTGTTTGTTTTTTTTTACTTTGCATGTTTTTCCTTCTTCGGATATTATTTTTTTGGCTTATTTTTTTAGACGATGTTTTTTTCGTCTTCTTTAAAAATTGATTTTTTTCGTCTTCTTTAAATATTGTTTTTTTTTTCATCCTTTTGATGTTGTTTTACGGAACAAGAGCCGTACAGTGCTACTCTATCAGGAGGTAGCGCCAACTGAACGCCTTGAAGCAGTACCCAGCTCTTTTATAGGGAGCGTCAACCCGAAGTCAAGTTCTAGAACGTTGCACTCACTTTTCATTGGTTTCCCAGCTATGCTGTCAGAATAATGTTTGCTGATTGGTCGAAAATTTTAAAACGTACCCGAGTACTGTAAAAAAAACTCAAGATCTTGCTACCCTACGGAGCACCCATAAGGTGATTTTTTTTATACGTTATATGCAGCTATTTGTAGCAGGCCGTAATTAGACTAATCCACCCTTTGTCAATAAAGCCAACAAGAGAACAGGTTGCCCAAAGTTTGCTCAGGTACACGCCACAGCACAACCTTAAAAACACATCCAGCACAAATCACACTAGTGAATGACACAGCAAATCACAGCAATAAAAAAGACCCCTATGGGCAATCCAGCACCCAGACTACAGGTGCCAAAAGGCCCAGCCTGCCTAATAATGAACCCAAAATATACATACAACAAAGAAAAAGACACAAACAAAAAAGAAAATAAAACTAGCCAGCTGCTCCCACTAAACCCCGCTCCCGAGGCCACTAAGCCGGCTGGCTTGATAATACACGATACAACCTCAGATAAAACATATTAAAGCAACACCAGGGAGGTTTACAACCTGATCCTTAAAATTATCGACCCGTAATTCCACCTTGAAAACCCCTAAAGAACAGTAGTTTACCCCATGACTCACTGCCCCATTCAAACAAAAAAAAAACAGGTTTTTGGGGTAACCTTTAGGTCAGCTCTTCAAAACCAGGTATGAGGACTCTTCAGCTAATCAGTCCTCTAATTAGAAATCTAATTAGGGAGTTGCAGCGAAAACCTGCATACACACCGGCCCTTTGCGGATAAGATTGTTCACCCCTGAAACAAGCAAACAGAAAGGCTGCTACACTGCAAATTCAATATGCCCGCCGATGCTCCACCAAATCTATCAGGACCCTGCCTGTCTTTCCCGTGCCTGCTCCTTTGCCAATATGCCCTACCATCGGAACATGCACAGCCATCTCGCCCCGGCTATGCCTCCAGTCCGAACTGCAGTTCCTATACCTGCCTATAATTGCCTGGCTACAATCCATCCCCCAAAATGAAATTGATGACCCAACGATCACAGCTAAGAATTCTATCCCCAAACCACTGGTCTTCCTCCCCAACCGAACGATCATTCACTGACCGTGGTAACTTATAAGGGTTGGTATGATGACCAGTGGTGGACCTCACCGAACGTTTAACTGGTCTCTACACCTCGGGGGGGACATAACCTCCTCCATTATACGAGGCCTACTTGTGGATGCTCTATTGCGACCCCTCCCACCAGCCCTGTCCCCGTAAAATCACAGAGTCCTCATCCGATTCCATTTCTGTTGCCCCTGTGGGCAACCCAGACTCAGGAGACATTACCAGAACATCTTCCCCTGACATAACAACCCCCTGTGGTACTGGACGCAACTCTGTTCGGTGAACTTGACGGACAACCCCGTCCCCCTCCATTGGAGTTGCAGAGTAAACTGCACCCTGATCTTGGGGACACTTGTAACATGCACCCATGATTTGGAACAGCAGCATACCTGTCAAGGTTTGGATTTGAAAATAAAGGAAATTTTCCGGCACCCGCCGTGAGCCATCCCACCACCGCAACCAGGCTCCAGTATCCCTTACATTTTAAGACAGGAAATATAAAATAATATAAATTATATAAAATATAATATAAATATAAATATATAAAATATATAAAATATAAAATAACCATTTGTCATTTATTTTCTATTAATTTTTCATGTTCACTCATGCGGCTCTGTCATTCACTAATGACTTGGATTTTTCATGCCGACTGACATCGTTCCTTCCCCGTGGGAGACAAATCTTACAGAACGCGTGACCCATCCTGCTCCTCTTCAGGAAAGTAAATTCGTCATCTTCGTCATCACCCCTTAAAACAATTACTGAAGCGAGACGGCGCACGCGTTACGGCGACAGATTTAAATTGTGAGTGCACTATATCTCGTCGCAAATGGTGCTTAACCACGGCGGGTCTCAAGCACAGGAGACTCCCAATTTCTAAATGACACACACTTGGCTCACAGCGCAAAGTTGTGTTAAACTTGCTTTGTCTAAAGCAGGCACACACATACGAGTATGATCCTGATAGGTAACTAAGCTATCGGTCTTATGTCCAAGCGCAACATAATTTAGGTTAGAACCTCATAACAAGTATTCCCGTTCGCTAATAGAGAGATCTCTCCCAGGATATATAGAAACGGAGACACTCGTCCGAATTGAACCTGGAAACAAAGCGCTACATCTGAGAATCTCGTCAGACATAGGGTTAAAGTTTACTGCAGTTTAATACGAAAGAACTACAATGAAATCACCGAAAATAAAACAAAATAATATAACTACTAATAATAGAAATAAAAATAACTATAATAAGCCCATATGATCCCGCTTAAATGCCTTCAGATTGCCATGAGTGCGACTTTTGCAACCAGTTGACAGTAGCGCTTCTTCACTGCACGTTCGGTCATAAAAAGTTTAAATTGTGTGCTCAGAATAAGTTTAAACCTTGTGCCTTGTGATTATTAACCAATTTTTATGCTGAATGGTCGGCTCAAACTCAATTGCGAAACACCGTGAGTCTGTTAATGTGTGACTTAAATGGAACTCATTAATAACCAGTATCACGTAATAACCTGGGTTAGAATAGAAGGCTTGTCCAACGAGCTGCGTCACCAGGTAATGTAAACGATCGGTAGCGAAGCTCCCCTCACGGCCAATGAGAGAGAGTCTCGCGATATTTCAGGCGAATTTGAGGTTTCAGAGCGTAGATCGCACAGGCAGGGATTCTTGTGAGCACTCAATGAACGGAGGCTGAAGTTGTGTAAAAGACATGCATTTATTCCTATAACTAACATAAGACAGACATTACACCTAACAAACAATAAACACGAAATAACGGAGTGGACACAAACAATGTAATCATGAAAATGCAATGACCAGATTTAAAATGAGTAACCTTAAAAGGGAAAATACTGTTCTGCAAAGCAAGCAATTTGTGGAAATACTGTCCTAAAGTAATATAGCAGGTGAATAGGAGTTTAGGTTGTTATAAATGAAAGGAAGTTTGTTTACTTGGTTGCAGAGTGGGGGGGGGGGGGTCTTGGCAGTTGGTTGCGGAGGCTGATGAGCTGATGGGTGATGGCACTCAGGGAGGCGCGGTGTTTGCAGCGGTTGTTGGAGTGGAGCCCCTCTGATTCCCTCTCCTGGTGAAGCTTGGGCTTGGTTGCAGTTCTCTGTCCAGCTGGGTCTTCACTGATAGGCTTCAGGAGGGCTTCTTGTGGGCTTCTCTTCTCTTGGGCTGATGTTCTCTGCCTCTCTTCGTGCTGATGGTCTTTTGTTTTCTCCTCCCTTCTGTTTCTCCTCTCCTGGCTTTGTTCTGAGGTGCCAGGTTTTATAGTGTAAAGTTCGTGAATAGGAGTGACCAGGAATTCGACTCCTGGACCAATGGCTGACCATCCATTTGGCGGGCTTTCGGAAGGGGGTCTGTATCAGTCCTTTTGAGATTTATGACCAGAGTGATTTCCCTTGTATTGATGATTTTCGTTAGGCTGGTGTAACTTTTGATATATTCACTTTCGTGGTAACCACTGACCAGATTTGGAAACTGGAGTGATTTTCCATCGGTTTGATACCAAACATGCCATAGCAGCCTAGCGGTTCACACCTCATACCATCTGTAATGATTAATTAATGATTACTTATATTATGTCGTTATGTTATATTACTCACACCTTATTTTATGCCTCACAATCTGTATAATTGTAAATATACTGTGTAGCTGCTGGCGCGTTCCAAACTAAATCTCATTGTACTTACAATGTCAATAAAAACATCCATCCATCCATCTAGGCAGGCCAGTGTCGCCTCCATCCTTCCTGAAGTCAGTGATTCCTTTGTCTTTGTGCTGTTTAGTGCCAAATTGTTTGCTGAACTCCAACCTATCAGTTTCTGGACCTCATCTCTGTAAGCTGACTCATAAGAACCAAAGAGATTTACAAATGAGAGGAGGCCATTCGGCCCATCAAGCTCCTTTGAGGAGAACTTAGCTAATAGCTCAAAAATCTTATCTAGCTCTGATTTAAAAGAACCCAGGGTTTTAGCTTGTGTTACAATAACAGGAAGACTATTCCATACTCTAACTACACGCTGTGTACAGAAATGCTTCATCAAATTCGTTTTAAAATGTTCTCCAGCTAATTTCCACTTATGGCCACGAGTTCTGGTATTTAAACTAACATTGAAATAGCCATTTGGCTGAACAGCATCCAGACCTGTTAGAATCTTAAACACCTGGATTATGTCCCCCCTTAGTCTCCTTTGCTCGAGGCTAAACAGATTCAGCTCAGCTAACCTCTCCTCATTAGACATTCCTCTAAGACCAGGAATCATTCTCGTTGCCCTACGTTGCACCTTTTCCAAGGCAGCAATGTCCTTCTTAAGGTATGGTAACCAAACCCGCACACAATATTCTAGGTGGGGTCTTACCAAGGAATTATATTATCGTAGCATCACTTGCCTTGTCTTAAACTCCACACACCTAGAGATGCAATGTGCCTTCTCGCGTGGTGTTCCTGCAGAGGGAGTCTGTGAGTGCTGGAGATTGGGGGAGGGGGCAGTGTGGCTATGTCTGCTCTGTGTTCCTCCAGACGAGCAAAGAAGCTGTTTAGCTCCTTTGCTAAAAGGGCGTTGCTGTTAACAGTGACGGTGTTGTTGCCTTTGAAGTTTGTAATGTGTTGTATTCCCTGCCACACCCACTGTGGGTTGTTGTATGTGAAGTAGACCTCTATTTTCTGTTTCTCTGCCTGCCTGGCAACCTTGATGCCCCTATTCAGGTTAGCTCTGGCTGCACTCTGTGTTCTTGACTGCGCTGTCTTGTCCTGTAGTATTGTATTGTTGCTCTTGTGTTTATCTTGCACTTTCTCCCTCTGTTTGTGCTCCTTTCACTCTGTATAGTTCTATCTTGCCCGCACTTGTGTCATCTTGTGTTGTTTCTGTTTTTCTTCTTTGTGTTGCACCGTGGTCCAGGAGGAACAATGTTTCCTTTCACTGTGTACTGTGTATATTGCTGAAATAACAATAAACCCACTTGACCACCTGCCTCAATTCATCCTGAAGAGTTTTCCAATGTTGTTCAAAGGTCTGTTTGTTTCGAGTGAAGGACACGCCCCTGGACGTGCTGGATAAGGGGACCACAGATCAGTGTCCTCAGTCCTGCTTCTCCCTTCAAAGCTGAGAGGAAGATGACCCGCCTGCTGCTTCTGGTTTTGGCTTATGGAGCTCTGCTTATCTCCACAGAGGCCCAGCAAGATTACCACAGTCTCCCTGCACTCACAAGACGGCCATTAAACTCGCAGTCGAAAATGCTCATCAAGGAACCCGTCAGCACATGAATTTCTATAACATCCAGGGCCGTCCGAAGGTAACTGCTGAGAAAGTGTTTACAAAAGTGTGAAACTTTCATCATCTGCAAGCTGAACTAATGAGTATCACATTGATTTTGATGTTTTAATTTCAATGCATATGATGCTTAATGTCTCTTCACAATGAAAGTGATGGTTGTATATCTCAGCCCTGGTCAATTTTACCTTCTCACAGTTTCTCTCTGAATCTGCTGCAGTCAAGTCTGTGACAGTTTGCCATTTTTTGGGTGATTATTGTTTGTTATATTGCCTTTAAAACAGTTGTAGGCAATTTTGTATATAACGTGTTTATGTGATTTAGATCAGCAGTGAATACATTGACATTGAGATTCTCTTGAGAGCAACAAAATGTCCAAAGTCAACTGCAACAGACCATCGGGCTGACTGTATTTTCATGGACAAGAGGGTAAGTAAAGAGTCACTGTGACTGTGAGCATTGGACATATCAGTTAGCAAATTAATTTAGGTTCATGTTAACTTTTTTGATGCCCTGCGGGGGAAAGTTAGCCAACAATAAAGTAACAAATACATAGGTGGCCTCAAAGAGCCAGTTCCTTCACCTTATTCTCAAATTTTAGTAGGTTTACAGGCTTAAAGGCTGGATTACCAGGCAGAAGCAAATGCTAATCATCTGAGGGGTGACCTGTAGATTATGCTTCGAGCTATGAACCCTAGCTGGCCTTATTTAAAGACCTGTGGGCTGTACTACAAAGCGGGTTTTACATACCCAGAGTTAACTCAATCGAGCCAGGTTAACTAAAACTCATTGTTGAAATCAGCCTTAAATGGCAGTGTGGTGTTTTGTGGTGAAAGGGCAGGACTTAACTCTTGTTTTAATTAGAAAGCCAGTAATTAAACCTGGTCAGAGCAGGGTAGATGTGCAGTGTGAATTACCCTTTAAATTTACCTCTTTAAATAGTGAACTACAGGACCACTTAGCTTGATCGGAGGACAGTATTTTAATACAGAGCAGTGTTCAGTTAAACGGGATTTGTTGTTCATACTTTTAGATGAACTTGCTTTGTATAATATAGCCTTATGGTGACCCTGCTTTGGAAGCTCTTTCCTCTAAAATTGTTCTGTGTCATTAAACCCTGCACTCCAGCAGCTCTGCCTTAAATCATTAGATATATCTTTACTACACCTTCTCTCACTGTATTTATTGCCCACCACTCTTTAAATACTGTTTTTGTGTGTCTGTGTGTTTTTGCAGCCATTCATTAACTGTAGAGTTTGCAGCAGACGGTCTGGTAATGATCTTACACATCCATCAAATGACTGTGTACCAAACAAGAAAGTGGATGAAGTAAGTGTAGAGAGTCTTAGCATTATGGAAATGTAACAGGTGTGTGAATTGTGTCTAAACATGTGGTTAAACTTTGATTGTGTTTGTACATGCAAAAATTTGATCAGAGTACTGTTTATTAATGACAATGTTACTTTTAATCTGAACAACAGTGGCAGCACCAAGGAAAAGCTTGGGGGGGGGGGCTCTAGCTCCTCCTCCAATGACCATAGTACCCCCACAGCACCCCCAAAATATTGGTTTCATTTTTTCTTTAACTATCTGTAAAATCTGTATATTGTGTAAGACATTTTTGCGGTTTTTACAGCATACTTGTAGTGTATTTTTTCTTCAAAGTACACATAGAGGCTCTGTGAGCTAGACGTTAGAATTTTATATTTTATCCTATTTTATCCATGCTGTAGCTTATCGTGCTGTGTGCTTCTATACACCATCTACATAAGCTGAAAAGCTAAAGCACCCGGTCTAAATAATCTCACTCCCCTATAGCACCTGTAGCATTAAGTCACTGGCGCTGCCACTGCTGAATAAACGACTCCAATCTGACTAAACCGCTTAACTTTTCCTCCCCATGTTACATTTCAGGACAAACGACGTAATATGTGTCCTTCTGATAAACCTCTTCTCAGACCTAAAACTGCCTTGGCTTCCAAGGACACTAAAGAAGCTGAAGGAGACCGTCTGGCTGTTTCTGATGGCTGATGGTCCTGCAATGTGGACCAGAGGAGGAAACTGGGAGGGAAAATGCTTTGCTTTATATCATGCCCACCCAAAGCCCCCAGTGAGTAAGCCATAGGCGCCGATAGCATGGAAAAACTCCCAAGAAGGAAGAAACCTTGGGAGGGACCAAACTCAAAGGGGGAGCCCATCCTCCTGGGGCCGGCAAAGTGTAGGTGCAGGATCACAAAAAAACTTGACGAGAGAAACGAGAGAATTCGACTGTCCCTCACAAAAACTGTAAAGTTTTAGTGGCTAAATTGCTTTTTCTATGCCTTTTCAAACAGGAGGAGATTTGTTTGGCTATACGTAGAAATTTTCTATACAATTTAGACAGCACAGAATCATTAACCTACTTTAATGCATTTATTAATACAACCACATATTTCACACATTTTGACATCAGTCATGCAGTGAAGATACAGTCTCTTTATTTCTTGACGCCAACCCTCCCCATTAATCCGGGCTTGGGACCGACACCTAGTTGAGCTGGCTTTCTCCCTTAAGTGGCTGGGTTAGGCTAAACTATGTACATATTTATGAAGACTACTATAAATTTATAAAGACCTCCCTAAATATGTAGTCTAACAAAACACAGTTTAAAGAAGGTAGCCTACCTGGTAAACAAAGAAATTAAAAGGCCCACAGCATATAATCGGGCTATATCCAAGCAGTTTTTAAGAACGTAACCTACATGGCGAAATTGAATTACTTTCTGGACCAACAAACGCAACCAGACATGAACATTATGCACCTTCCTAGTCTTGATGTATGTCGTCATACAGATGAGGACGTTAAGGCAGCCTTTAGGTCCGACCCATCATGCACTGCAGTTTTTTGCAAATTCCTCAGATGGAAAACCATTAAATACCTCTTCTATTACCTTATATTACCTTATATTCATGTAATAAATATACAAATATCAATTAGTTGGAAATCAGCCAGACAGACGTAATTACTACAAATGGTTTCCACTGTATTTGTGACTCTGAGTGCCGCAGGCTTGGATGCAGTGCCGCACCATTTTGTAAGGCATGCACTGGCCAATCATGTAGCACTTCTCTCATAAATATTAATGAGACATCACCTACCACCCTGCAAAAAAGAAATTTGCCGCTCGTCCCCCTGCACATGAACCAACATGGCTGTGTCAACCAGCGGAGCTCCGGAGCCTCTGGAGAAACACGCGGCAAAAAAGGCTCGCATACGGTCTTCCAGAGTTTGGGAATACTTCAGTCATGACACCTTTTCTGCGCCTCTACTGTAGCTGGCGTTAATGACGCTGTTTCAGCCATTTTATATTTTCTGTTTACTTATTCTGTCATGTAAGACTGAGACAAATTATCGTTTACGACTATTCTTACACACTGTAGCCTGACTTGCTGACTTAAGTAAGCTTAACTATAAGCTACCTTTGCTAGTGTTTGTGAATAACATGTTTCTCTAGTTATGAAATTATTCCATGTTTTAGCATCTGTTTCAACATTAAAGTCAAATTGGTATATTGAAATATGTAAAAACTATTGAACTATTAGCTTAAGTCTAACATAGAAAATCCTACTGAATCTCTTAAGATTTTCCTTTTTTGTTAATGCACTAATGTTTAAGAAGTGTCTTAAATTGAATTTCAGATTTGTGTGTGGGTGGGAGTGGGTGAATTGTATTAAATTCATACATTCATTCTTTTGGCTCAGACATTACTGACCTAAAACAAATTGAGGCATTGGGTAAGTGCTTAAATTAGCTACTAAATGGCAAAAAATATTCTAAATATCACATTTTCCATTCTTCGGTATAATTTTAATGAATCACCTATGCTGCCAAACATTAACGCATAGATTGTCACAACACTCTATGTTTTAGTTCTTCTTTATGTGTATAGGACGGTGTGATGGTTCTGGTGGTGGGTGTGGCCGACGCTGCTCGCGATGTTTGGCTATGCTGCAGTCCCAGGGACCAAGTTGGAACACATTTCCACCTTCAAGCTTAGGTGGAAAAACGGCACCGAGACCCAGCAGCAGGACAACTTCTTGTCCAGACAACCAGCCCTGCTTCATCATTGAAGTAAGCCCTGTGAACAGGAGCGAGATGTACTTCTGCAGTGGATGTTATAGCGGAAAGAACATCCCCATCCTCACGTCTGCCGGAGTGCCCCCTCAAGTGGGTGTGTGACTTAACTCGATGGATGAATTGGACAGAATGTACTGTTACTAGAGGTCGACCGATATGGGTTTTTCAAGTCAAGGGTCAGGCGATGGCCGATATATGCTGCTGATTTTTTTTGGCCGATAATTGGACGTTTTCCCCTCTATTTGCATGGTAAAATATCACACTAATAATAACAAACGATACACAAAATTTCTCAATTTAGCATTTATTGAATACTCAACTTGGAAACAATAACACATTTATAAACAATAAAAATAGCAGCATCAGAATCTCTGTTAGTGCACAATATAGCAGCAAACTCCTCATGTTTGACGGAAGGAAATTTGTAAACAATACAAAAAGGAATAAGCATGTTATCTTTAGTTGTAATCCCACTTCCAGTCCCTGAGTCTTACTCACCACACTCATACTTCACAGCAAACAGACAGCAGTTAATTAACCAGAAGAGAAAAATGCAAAAACACAACAGAACTTGTAAATAATAACAAACTAATAGACAATAAAAATAGCAGCATCAGAATCTCTATTAGTGCCAAATATAGCAGCAAACTCCTCATGTCTGACGGAAGGAAAATTTGTAAATACACAAAGGAATGAGCACATCTTCAGTTTTAATCCCATTTCCAGTCCCTGAGTCTTCCTCATCCCACAAGCAGGCAAGGCATGTCACCCCGGTTGTGTGACACTTATTTTATATAATAAAATAAGTGCCCCCTGCGGCCCCAGAGCCCGAGCAGCCGTCTCCGCTGCCTGCAGCTACCGCGCCCACGTCCGAGGCGCTTTCCCTGCCTGCAGCTCCCGGGCAGGCGCCCCCTCTGCAGCCTGCAGCTCCAGTCCCTGGCCCCACTCCAGCCCCTTCTCCCCCTTGTGACTCTGACACCCTCACCCCGACGAGCCCGACCCCGGCCGCAGGTCCTTATGTCTGTGTCCCATAAGGGGAGAGGACACAGACGCACGGCTGGGGTCCCACCCGCCCAGCCCCCTGGCTCGCCCTCCCTCGCCGGCGCTAGGGCTTGGTCGGCACCTGCGGGTCCTGGCCCTCCGGGTCGGCTGTCGTCTGCGGGTCCCCCTCCGCGGCCTCGTCGCCCTGCCTCGGTCCCTCCTCCGGCGTCTTATCGGTTGCCTGCGGGCCCCCCGACGGCGGCTCCTCATTCGCCTGCTGGTCCTCCCGCTCTGGCGTGTCGGAGGACGTCGCCGTCTGCTGCGGCTCCCCCTCTCTCCTTGCCCTCGCCAGGGTCCCTTCCAGCTCCTTCGTCCCCTTCCCTGGTCTCCCCTCCGACTCCCTCCTTCGTCCCTGCGTCTGTCCCTCACCCCGTCTCCTCGGCCCCTCCGGCTCCGGCCTCCCGGCCGCCTGCAGCCCTTCCGGCTGCCTCCCGTCGCCCGCTGGGTCTCCCTCGGGCTCCTCTTGGTTCCCCCTCCTTCTCTCCCTGGCCTCCCGTCTTTGTCCCTCCTGCCTCTGCTCCCCCTCGCTTTGTTCCTCCTGTCTCTGTCCCTCCTCTCTTTGTCCCTCGTCCCTCTGGCTTCTGCTCCTCTTTCCCCGATGTTCCCTTCGTTCACTCCCGGTCCTTTTGTCCTGCCTGTTCCCTCCGTGTCCCCCTTTCTGATCTGTTTCTCTGCCTTTCCTGTCTTATGTCAAGTCTTGTCCTGGCTCCTTCCCCTGTGCCAGTTCTGTCTGTCCGTTCTGTTCCCTGTCCCTCATTAATGAGGTTTTATATAGATATACATATATGCCCGGCTTGTCCGCTCCTCGTGTGTGCCACGCCCCCTGATTACCCACGTGTGCTTCCCTGATCGTCTCCTGCTTTGCCCGATTACTTTGATTAGTCATGACCTATTTTAAGTCCTGGTCTTACCTGTTTGCCCTGTCCGTCATTGTAGTTTGTCAATGCCTGCGTTCCGTCCTGCTCTACCCGCTCCGTTTCCCCGATTAAAGACCCGTTTTCACAAACACAAAAAAAACTATATGTATACATATACATACACTGAACAAAAATATAAACGCAACACTTTTGTTTTTGCTCCCATTTTTCATGAGATGGACTTAAAGATCTACAATTCATTCCAGATACACAATATTACCATTTCTCTCAAACATTTCTCACAAATCAGTCTAAATGTGTGATAGTGAGCACTTCTGCTTTGCTGAGATAATCCATCCCACCTCACAGGTGTGCCACATCAAGATGCTGATCTGACATCATGGGTAGTGCACAGGTGTACCTTATACTGCCCACAATAAAAGGCCACCCTGGAATGTGCAGTTTTGTCTCACAGCAAAATGCCACAGATGCCACAAGCATTGAGGGAGCGTGCAATTGGCATGCTGACAGCAGGAATGTCAACCAGATCTGTTGCTCGTGCATTGAATGTTCATTTCTCAACCATAAGCCGTCTCCAAAGGCGTTTCAGAGAATATGGCAGTACATCCAACCGGCCTCACAACCGCAGACCACGTGTAACCACACCAGCCCAGGACCTCCACATCCAGCAGGTTCACCTCCAAGATCGTCTGAGACCAGCCACTCAGACAGATGATGCACGGCCCCATGTTGCAAGGATCTGTACACAGTTCTTGGAAGCTGAAAATGTCCCAGTTCTTGCATGGCCAGCATACTCACCGGACATGTCACCCGTTGAGCATGTTTGGGATGTGCTTGACCGGCGTATACGACAGCGTGTACCAGTTCCCAATAATATCCAACAACTTCGCACAGCCATTGAAGAGGAGTGGACCAACATTCCACAGGCCACAATTGACAATCTGATAAACTCTATGCGAAGAAGATGTGTTGCATTGTATGAGGCAAATGGTGGTCACACCAGATACTGACCGGTTCTGAGTCCCCAGACCCCCAATAAAGCAAAAAACTGCACATTCCAGGGTGGCCTTTTATTGTGGGCAGTATAAGGTACACCTGTGCACTACCCATGATGTCAGATCAGCATCTTGATGTGGCACACCTGTGAGGTGGGATGGATTATCTCAGCAAAGCAGAAGTGCTCACTATCACACATTTAGACTGATTTGTGAGAAATGTTTGAGAGAAATGGTAATATTGTGTATCTGGAATGAATTGTAGGTCTTTAAGTCCATCTCATGAAAAATGGGAGCAGAAACAAGAGTGTTGCGTTTATATTTTTGTTCAGTATATATATTTATGGGTGTATCGAGACTAGATGGTCAGTATGGATAACTAAGGTGCACTAAAACTGGGTGAGCAGGCAAGGCATGTCACCCAGGTTGTGTGACAATTATTTTATATAAATGTATATATGTATATATATATTCCATCCACCATCCCTCCTTTACGGAGAACTGCGTTATTTTTATTGTCCATTACGAAAAAAATAAAAAAACTATATATATATATATATATATATATATATACATATATATTTATGGGTGTATCGAGACTAGATGGTCATTATGGATAACTAAGGTGCACTAAAACTGGGTGAGCAGGCAAGGCATGTCACCCAGGTTGTGTGACAATTATTTTATATAAATGTATATATATATATATATATTCCATCCACCATCCCTCCTTTACGGAGAACTGCGTTATTTTTCTTTTCTATTGCTAATAAAAAAACTATATATATGTACATATATATATATATATATAAATATATATATATATATATATATATATATATATATGGGTGTATCGAGACTAGATGGTCAGTATGGATAACTAAGGTGCACTAAAATTGGGTGAGCAGGCAAGGCATGTCACCCAGGTTGTGTGACAATTATTTTATATATATGCATATACATATTCCATCCACCATCCCTCCTTTATGGAGAACTGCGTTATTTTTATTGTCTATTGCAAAAAAAAAACAGAAAAACTATATATATATATATATATATATATATATATATATATATATATACATATATATTCATGGGTGTATCGAGACTAGATGGTCATTCTGGATAACTAAAGTGCACTAAAATTGGGTGAGCAGGCAAGGCATGTCACCCAGGTTGTGTGACAATTATTTTATATAAATGTATATATATATATATATATATATATATATATATATATATTCCATCCACCATCCCTCCTTTACGGAGAACTGCGTTATTTTTCTTTTTTATTGCTAATAAAAAAACTATATATATATACATATATATTTATGGGTGTATCGAGACTAGATGGTCATTATGAATAACTAAGGTGCACTAAAATTGGGTGAGCAGGCAAGGCATGTCACCCCGGTTGTGTGACAATTATTTTATATATATATTCCATCCACCATCCCTCCTTTACGGAGGACTGCTTTATTTTTAATATCCATTGCGAAAAAAAAACACAAGAAAAAGAAAAAATATCTATATATATATACATATATATATATATATATATATATATATATATATGGGTGTGTCGAGACTAGATGGTCAGTATGGATAACTAAAGTGCACTAAAATTGGGTGAGCAGGCAAGGCATGTCACCCAGGTTGTGTGACAATTATTTTATATAAATGTATATATATATATATATATATATATATATATATATATATATATATATATATATATATATATATTCCATCCACCATCCCTCCTTTACGGAGAACTGCGTTATTTTTCTTTTCTATTGCTAATAAAAAAACTATATATATGTACATATATATATATATATATGGGTGTATCGAGACTAGTTGGTCATTATGGATAACTAAGTTGCACTAAAATTGGGTGAGCAGGCAAGGCATGTCACCCAGGTTGTGTGACAATTATTTTATATATATATGTATATATATATTCCCTCCACCACCCCTCCTTTACGGAGGACTGCTTTATTTTTAATATCCATTGCGAAAAAAAAACACAAGAAAAAGAAAAAATATCTATATATATATACATATATATATATATATATATATATATGGGTGTGTCGAGACTAGATGGTCAGTATGGATAACTAAAGTGCACTAAAATTGGGTGAGCAGGCAAGGCATGTCACCCAGGTTGTGTGACAATTATTTTATATAAATGTATATATATATATATATATATATATATATATATATATATATATATATATATATTCCATCCACCATCCCTCCTTTACGGAGAACTGCGTTATTTTTCTTTTCTATTGCTAATAAAAAAACTATATATATGTACATATATATATATATATATGGGTGTATCGAGACTAGTTGGTCATTATGGATAACTAAGTTGCACTAAAATTGGGTGAGCAGGCAAGGCATGTCACCCAGGTTGTGTGACAATTATTTTATATATATATGTATATATATATTCCCTCCACCACCCCTCCTTTACGGAGGACTGCTTTATTTTTAATATCCATTGCGAAAAAAAAACACAAGAAAAAGAAAAAATATCTATATATATACATATATATATATATATATATATATATATATATATATGGGTGTGTCGAGACTAGATGGTCAGTATGGATAACTAAGGTGCACTAAAATTGGGTGAGCAGGCAAGGCATGTCACCCAGGTTGTGTGACAATTATTTTATATAAATGTATATATATATATATATATATTCCATCCACCATCCCTCCTTTACGGAGAACTGCGTTATTTTTCTTTTCTATTGCTAATAAAAAAACTATATATATATGTACATATATATATATATATGGGTGTATCGAGACTAGTTGGTCATTATGGATAACTAAGTTGCACTAAAATTGGGTGAGCAGGCAAGGCATGTCACCCAAGTTGTGTGACAATTATTTTATATATATGTATATATATATTCCATCCACCATCCCTCCTTTATGGAGAACTGCGTTATTTTTATTGTCTATTGCAAAAAAAAAAACAAAAAAAACTATATATATATACATATATATTTATGGGTGTATCGAGACTAGATGGTCATTATGAATAACTAAGGTGCACTAAAACTGGGTGAGCAGGCAAGGCATGTCACCCAGGTTGTGTGACAATTATTTTATATATATGTATATATATATTCCATCCACCATCCCTCCTTTATGGAGAACTGCGTTATTTTTATTGTCTATTGCAAAAAAAAAAACAAAAAAAACTATATATATATATACATATATATATATGGGTGTATCGAGACTAGAAGGTCATTATGCATAACTAAAGTGCACTAAAATTGGGTGAGCAGGAAAGGCATGTCACCCCAGTTGTGTGACAATTATTTTATATATATGTATATATATATATATATTCCCTCCACCACCCCTCCTCTACGGAGGACTGCTTTATTTTTATTTCCATTGCAAAAATAAAAAATTTTAAAACACAAAAAAAAAAAAAAACGAAAATAATAATAATAAAAATAATTTTGAATGTGTATTCAAATAAGTTTGAATGTGTGTGAACTATATATAAATATATATATACACATGCATATACAGAAATATATACACACACACACATATATATATATACACACACACACACACAGACACACACTCACATAAACACATACACACACTGTGTACAGTCTTATGCAAAGGTTTGGCACCCCTTGACAAATAACATCTTTTCAATTACAAAAGCAACAATATCAGTTAATACAGTCTCTTTAGGAACTGGGGGAAAAATACACAATATTTTCAGCAAACATTGATGAATAGTTACTTTTTATGCCATAAATTGAACAAAATTACAAAATAAAAACATTATTATGGCACTCTGCAAAAGTTTGGGCACCCTACGTAATCAGTACTTAGTAACACCTCCTCTGCCAGATATCACAGCTTACAAGCGCTTCTTATAGCCAGCTGAAAGGCTTTCAGTTCTTGTACTTGGGATTTTCTCACATTCTTCCTTGCAAAAGGCTTCTAGTTCTGTAATATTCTAATATATCAAGGGCTGTATTGTCAAATAGGAGATCGGCAGCATTCTCCCACCTGAGAAAACTGTACTACAATGCCCTTGATAGTGTGTAGAAACACACTCGTCAGCTCTAGTCCTCCTGTAACAACGCAAAAGGACTGGCAACCCTCAGGTATTTATGCGTGCGATTGTATGATAAATTCACCCTGACAGTCTCACACTTCTCTTGGTACCAACAGGTCTCATGGAATATATAAAAGGCAACTGCAACAATTATACTCGGCACTAAACATCGAGGCACGGAAATGCAGCAGAGCTTGTGTATTTCTCAGGATGCATTCTAGTAAAATGCCCGGAAAATGAGCTAAAGACATATTTCAAGGGGCACTATATAAAACCGATGGAAATTTTACTGATTAAATAAAAGGAAAAGCATCGTTTGAAAAATCACAAATGTTTCTAAGATTCAATGCATCGCTTTTTGACCACATCATAGCGATGAACACATCATTGTTCCTGACAATGTCCTAATACAGAAATAAAACTTTATGTTGGTAAACTCAAAAAGCCTTCAGCTGTCACACTGGCTAACGATCTCAAACGATTATAAAGCAGCATTTTGAAAAGCGCTGTTTTAAAATAACAGATACAACACTTACCTTGTCTTCTGGCCAAATGCTTTTCACGGCTTGGCACTCCAACGGTGCTGAAACGAAATTTGTATTTCCTCCTACCTCGTTGGCCCTTCAGTTCTTCTTTTCTCCCTTTGGATGTTTTTTTCCTTCTTCTTTGGATATTGTTTTTTATTTTTGTTTGTTTTTTTTTACTTTGCATGTTTTTCCTTCTTCGGATATTATTTTTTTGGCTTATTTTTTTAGACGATGTTTTTTTCGTCTTCTTTAAAAATTGATTTTTTTCGTCTTCTTTAAATATTGTTTTTTTTTTCATCCTTTTGATGTTGTTTTACGGAACAAGAGCCGTACAGTGCTACTCTATCAGGAGGTAGCGCCAACTGAACGCCTTGAAGCAGTACCCAGCTCTTTTATAGGGAGCGTCAACCCGAAGTCAAGTTCTAGAACGTTGCACTCACTTTTCATTGGTTTCCCAGCTATGCTGTCAGAATAATGTTTGCTGATTGGTCGAAAATTTTAAAACGTACCCGAGTACTGTAAAAAAAACTCAAGATCTTGCTACCCTACGGAGCACCCATAAGGTGATTTTTTTTATACGTTATATGCAGCTATTTGTAGCAGGCCGTAATTAGACTAATCCACCCTTTGTCAATAAAGCCAACAAGAGAACAGGTTGCCCAAAGTTTGCTCAGGTACACGCCACAGCACAACCTTAAAAACACATCCAGCACAAATCACACTAGTGAATGACACAGCAAATCACAGCAATAAAAAAGACCCCTATGGGCAATCCAGCACCCAGACTACAGGTGCCAAAAGGCCCAGCCTGCCTAATAATGAACCCAAAATATACATACAACAAAGAAAAAGACACAAACAAAAAAGAAAATAAAACTAGCCAGCTGCTCCCACTAAACCCCGCTCCCGAGGCCACTAAGCCGGCTGGCTTGATAATACACGATACAACCTCAGATAAAACATATTAAAGCAACACCAGGGAGGTTTACAACCTGATCCTTAAAATTATCGACCCGTAATTCCACCTTGAAAACCCCTAAAGAACAGTAGTTTACCCCATGACTCACTGCCCCATTCAAACAAAAAAAAAACAGGTTTTTGGGGTAACCTTTAGGTCAGCTCTTCAAAACCAGGTATGAGGACTCTTCAGCTAATCAGTCCTCTAATTAGAAATCTAATTAGGGAGTTGCAGCGAAAACCTGCATACACACCGGCCCTTTGCGGATAAGATTGTTCACCCCTGAAACAAGCAAACAGAAAGGCTGCTACACTGCAAATTCAATATGCCCGCCGATGCTCCACCAAATCTATCAGGACCCTGCCTGTCTTTCCCGTGCCTGCTCCTTTGCCAATATGCCCTACCATCGGAACATGCACAGCCATCTCGCCCCGGCTATGCCTCCAGTCCGAACTGCAGTTCCTATACCTGCCTATAATTGCCTGGCTACAATCCATCCCCCAAAATGAAATTGATGACCCAACGATCACAGCTAAGAATTCTATCCCCAAACCACTGGTCTTCCTCCCCAACCGAACGATCATTCACTGACCGTGGTAACTTATAAGGGTTGGTATGATGACCAGTGGTGGACCTCACCGAACGTTTAACTGGTCTCTACACCTCGGGGGGGACATAACCTCCTCCATTATACGAGGCCTACTTGTGGATGCTCTATTGCGACCCCTCCCACCAGCCCTGTCCCCGTAAAATCACAGAGTCCTCATCCGATTCCATTTCTGTTGCCCCTGTGGGCAACCCAGACTCAGGAGACATTACCAGAACATCTTCCCCTGACATAACAACCCCCTGTGGTACTGGACGCAACTCTGTTCGGTGAACTTGACGGACAACCCCGTCCCCCTCCATTGGAGTTGCAGAGTAAACTGCACCCTGATCTTGGGGACACCGAACTACCATATACAAACAGGCATCCCAATGATCCTGTATTTTACCTCGAACATGGTTCCGCAAACACACCAGCTGACCTTCATCAAACCCCTAATCATTAACCAACTCATTGTGTTTCCGATTTCGTGGTGTGGCTTGTTCCTCCAACTAAGCCTTCACATACTCTTGAAGCACCTGCAAACTTTCCTGATGGTTTTGTACCCATTCCTCCAAAGGTCCACCATACTGACTGATCCCGGCAGGAGCCTGAAGATAGTGTATCGGTAATCGAGGCTCACAGCCAGACCTTAAATAAAAAGGCATCATCCAGTCATTTGGTGGGGTGTAGTATTGTAAGCTTCTCTGCTGGAGGAAGTGTGTGAAGCAAATTGTGCAAAAAAAATATTAAAGCAACACCAGGGAGGTTTACATCTAGATCCTTAAAATGATCGACCTGCAATTCCACCTTGAAAATCCAATTACCATATAAAGGATACAAGATGTAAAGATGACAAATGACATGGCACACATTTGTTGTTTAGACTGTTGTGTCAGGTTAATTGAAAGCTGAAGGATCTTAGTGTTTACTAGTCTAAGTAACAGAATGTCTAAACACTGTGCTTGCCTTTATGGGTTTTTAAGCAGAACATATAGGTATAGAAACATATTAACATTACGTTTCACGATTCACTGACTGGAGAATAGGAGAATATACACATCAATATTACTACTTAAGTTAACTAACCCTAATCCCAACCCCTATTGGCACGGAGCCCGCCAGGGTTCAGGTGAGATATAAATCTGTAATCTGTATCAATGGTTTTGCTATCCATACCCACCCTATTAATGTTAGCTTCCCAGGGTTTCTTGTTAGACAAGCTCTGTGTCTCTCTATACCCCCATTTACTGCACGACTGATTGTCCATTTATAAAGAATCAAATAGGGTGAAGATGGTTTTAGTTTACAATTACTCTGGAAGGTGACCAGATTAAAAAAAACTAAATACCATGCCTACGTGTATGTAATCTCCATCACAGTCCCCATTTTCCCCATAATCCTCGTTTTGATAGTGCCAATTTGTGTAATGTGAGTTTTTTTTTTTTTTTTTAAAAACTGTTATAGAAGAACATACTGGATGCCACATGTGTACAATTACCCCTTTCTAATTAGTGGGGTCCGTTGTGTCAGCTACAGCCTTTACTAACATACACATAAGTATACAGTCTTACAGCACTTTTGTTTTCCTTTTGTATTTAATGGTTTTCCATTTAGGGGGCAGCATGGTGGTGCAGTGGTTAGCACTGTTGCCTCACACCTCTAGGGCCCGGGTTCGAGTCTCCACCTGGGTCACATGTGTGTGGAGTTTGCATGTTCTACCCATGTCATCGTGGGGTTTCCTCCGGGTACTCTGGTTTCCCCCACAGTCCAAAAACATGCTGAGGCTAATTGGAGTTGCTAAATTGCCCATAGGAGTGTATGCGTGAGTGAATAGTGTGTGAGTGTGCCCTGCGATGGGCTGGCCCGCCATCCTGAGTTGTTCCCTGTCTCGTGCCCATTGCTTCCGGGATAGGCTCCAGACCCCCCGCGATCCAGTAGGATAAGCGGTTTGGAAAATGGATGGATGGATGGATGGACAGTTTTCCATTTGAGGAATTAGCAAAAAACTGCAGTGCATGATGGGTAGGATCTAAAGGCTGCCTAACGCCCTTAATTTGTTTGCAATTTCGCCAGGTAGGCTACCTTCTTTAAACTGCGTTTTGCTAGACTACACATTTCGAGATGTTTTATTGTAGTCTTGGTAAATATATATATATAGTTTAGCCTAACCCAGCCACTTAAGGGAGCAAGCCAGCTCAGGTAGGTGCCAGTCCCAAGCCCGGATTAATGGAGAGGGTTGGCGTCAAGAAATAAAGAGAAATAAAGACAACTAATACTCCTAGTTTGCGAGATCTGACTGCAATGGCAGCACTGCTACAAGGGTGTGGATAAATCTATACAAATATCACCTGCATGCACATTACTTCTTTTACAATAACCAACTCCTGATCCATACTGTTAGTCGTGAAAAAAAAAACTATCGTGTACATAGAGGCCCTGTGTAAAAAGATAACTGCCAAGGAAAAGATCAAAAACATTTATTTCAAGGATACAAAGTTTTTATGGTCATGTACAGTGTACAGTGCAATTCTTATTTGATTAACTTGAATGTCTCCACAGACTAGACGATTAAACAAATAAAGCAGCGCAACATTACAATAACTAATAACAAATAAACAAAGCTCACGAGTACTATTACAGTATTTATATCATTTATTTAAACTTAATTTTACCAGGTAAATTAACTACAAAGCAGTTACCACTGCTTTACCTGCTTCTCGGGAGAAATAGCAGATATACGTCATGTATGTGACTAAATTCTTAAGCCAATAAGGGCAAAGTTGTGTCGTAATGGAGGCGGATCCAGTTTGTGCAGCCGGTTAAAGACACTACGGGCATGTAAATGGAGAACGAAATTATAGTTATACCGAATCTCCTACACACAATACCAAGGTTACCAACTTTGGTCAGCTGACCGGAGTGAGACGTTCAATTCCCGTAAGATTTCTTTGCGCCAGCCTGAGAGTCTGAAAACACGTCACACCAGATGCATGAGAGATGGAAACCTGGGATATTCAGTCGAATCAGATCAAATATGATGCTAAGTTAGTACTAAGTTAAAATATGTTCCGGACTTGTAACATGCACCCATGATTTGGAACAGTCAGCAGGCTGTCTCTGGCCACGCCCCCTACACTCGGTCCGGCCCCTGGCTTTTCCTGAATTCTGATTCCTTTAGATAAACATTGACTTCATTGATATTGTTATTGATTTATCGACAGACCATCATACTTTTTAGACGTTATAATAACAACACTCTATTGATCCCCAAAGAGAGAAATTCTCTCCTTGCCTGCCCCCTCTTACTGTCCATGATACACAAGCACATATGTAGAAAAACGTCAGCTTGGAAGCCAAGGCTGGACTTAACCTACTCTATTCTGGTATTCTGTTCTCCCAAGTAAGGCATCCCAAGTTCGAATCCAACTTCCGACAAAAGTTCTTCAATCGCTACAGCACAATTTGAGCCACTGATCGGCTTTAATTGCTTTGTTTTATTTTTGCGTTTCAGGCAAAACTACATAACACTTAAAGACACTTCGGGCATGCAAATGGAGAACGAAATTATAGTTATACCGAATCTCCTACACACAATACCAAGGTTACCAACTTTGGTCAGCTGGCCGGAGTGAGACGTTTCTCAGGCGCCAGCCTGAGAGTCTGAAAACACGTCACACCAGATGCATGAGAGATGGAAACCTGGGATATTCAGTCGAATCAGATCAAATATGATGCTAAGTTAGTACTAAGTTAAAATATGTTCCGCACTTGTAACATGCACCCATGATTTGGAACAGCAGCATACCTGTCAAGGTTTGGATTTGAAAATAAAGGAAATTTTCCGGCACCCGCCGTGAGCCATCCCACCACCGCAACCAGGCTCCAGTATCCCTTACATTTTAAGACAGGAAATATAAAATAATATAAATTATATAAAATATAATATAAATATAAATATATAAAATATATAAAATATATAAAATAAATTTTTGGCCACAACCGGGATTCGAACCCCGGTCTCCTGTGTGAAAGGCGGCGATCTTACCACTACACTATCCAGCAACTATATAATATAAGGGAGATTTACGGGAAAATACTAATACGGGAGGACGGCGGGAAAGAGAAGTAAAATACGGTAGTTTCCCGGCCAAAACGGGAGACTTGACAGCCTGAGATGGTCAGCAGGCTGTCTCTGGCCACGCCCCCTACACCCTGGCTTTTCCAGCGTGTTCGCGTGAAGTCCAGCGACTTCATTATTTATCGACAGACCATACTTTTTAGACGTTATAATAACAACACTCTATTGATCCCCCTCTTACTGTCCATGATACACAATGACGAGACACATGTTCACTAATGACGAGAACTATTCTATTTTTCATGCCGGGGGTCCTTCAAATCTTACATTTACAAATCTTGTTCTTGTTCTCTGCTTTCTCCTTTCTCGTTCCCGTAGATATATATTATTATACGGAGATTTACGGAGTCTTCAAAGACGGTCCGGCTCCAGCATCACTGTTGCTGTGGTGTAGATCAGCTGATCTGTAGTAGTCTTCTACGTACATCTTCTAGTAGACCTTCTGAGGGTACTTCACGCATTCTTGGTCGGAGGGTCCAGGTTTCCAGCTTAGCTTATTTCTTATTTCTCAGGTCAGCTGCTCTTGTATTCAGCCTACTAATATATATGGGGCTTGGTACCCAATCTCGGAATGTGGGGATGATGATGATATCTCCCCCCTGACCTGTCGTCCTGGCTCCCCCTTGTCGTAGCAATCGTGTTGTACCTCATCAATCTCTAGTTGTGATAGCAGTTGTTTCTGGCCACAACCGGGATTCGAACCCCGGTCTCCCGTGTGAAAGGCGGCGATCTTACCACTACACTATCCAGCAACTATATAATACAATATATAAAAAATATAATATAAATATAATATAAATATATAAAATATATTTTTGGCCACAACCGGGATTCGAACCCCGGTCTCCCGTGTGAAAGGCGGCGATCTTACCACTACACTATCCAGCAACTATATAATATAAGGGAGATTTACGGGAAAATACTAATACGGGAGGACGGCGGGAAAGAGAAGTAAAATACGGTAGTTTCCCGGCCAAAACGGGAGACTTGACAGCCTGAGATGGCTGTCTCTGGCCACGCCCCCTACAGTCGGTCCGGCCCCTGGCTTTTCCAGCGTGTTCGCGAAAACGACTTCATTTATTTTCTTATTGATTTATCGACAGACCATCATACTTTTTAGACGTTATAATAACAACACTCTATTGATCCCCAAAGAGAGAAATTCTCTCCTTGCCTGCCCCCTCTTACTGTCCATGATACACAAGCACATATGTAGAAAAACGTCAGCTTGGAAGCCAAGGCTGGACTTAACCTACTCTATTCTGGTATTCTGTTCTCCCAAGTAAGGCGTGGGTTCGAATCCAACTTCCGACAAAAGTTCTTCAATCGCTACAGCACAATTTGAGCCACTTACGGCTTTAATTGCTTTGTTTTATTTTTGCGTTTCAGGCAAAACTACATAACACTTAAAGACACTACGGGCATGTAAATGGAGAACGAAATTATAGTTATACCGAATCTCCTACACACAATACCAAGGTTACCAACTTTGGTCAGCTGGCCGGAGTGAGACGTTTCTCAGGCGCCAGCCTGAGAGTCTGAAAACACGTCACACCAGATGCATGAGAGATGGAAACCTGGGATATTCAGTCGAATCAGATCAAATATGATGCTAAGTTAGTACTAAGTTAAAATATGTTCCGCACTTGTAACATGCACCCATGATTTGGAACAGCAGCATACCTGTCAAGGTTTGGATTTGAAAATAAAGGAAATTTTCCGGCACCCGCCGTGAGCCATCCCACCACCGCAACCAGGCTCCAGTATCCCTTACATTTTAAGACAGGAAATATAAAATAATATAAATTATATAAAATATAATATAAATATAAATATATAAAATATATAAAATATATAAAATAAATTTTTGGCCACAACCGGGATTCGAACCCCGGTCTCCCGTGTGAAAGGCGGCGATCTTACCACTACACTATCCAGCAACTATATAATATAAGGGAGATTTACGGGAAAATACTAATACGGGAGGACGGCGGGAAAGAGAAGTAAAATACGGTAGTTTCCCGGCCAAAACGGGAGACTTGACAGCCTGAGATGGTCAGCAGGCTGTCTCTGGCCACGCCCCCTACACCCTGGCTTTTCCAGCGTGTTCGCGTGAAGTCCAGCGACTTCATTATTTATCGACAGACCATCATACTTTTTAGACGTTATAATAACAACACTCTATTGATCCCCCTCTTACTGTCCATGATACACAATGACGAGACACATGTTCACTAATGACGAGAACTATTCTATTTTTCATGCCGGGGGTCCTTCAAATCTTACATTTACAAATCTTGTTCTTGTTCTCTGCTTTCTCCTTTCTCGTTCCCGTAGATATATATTATTATACGGAGATTTACGGAGTCTTCAAAGACGGTCCGGCTCCAGCTCAAGGATCACTGTTGCTGTGGTGTAGATCAGCTGATCTGTAGTAGTCTTCTACGTACATCTTCTAGTAGACCTTCTGAGGGTACTTCACGCATTCTTGGTCGGAGGGTCCAGGTTTCCAGCTTAGCTTATTTCTTATTTCTCAGGTCAGCTGCTCTTGTATTCAGCCTACTAATATATATGGGGCTTGGTACCCAATCTCGGAATGTGGGGATGATGATATCTCCCCCCTGACCTGTCGTCCTGGCTCCCCCTTGTCGTAGCAATCGTGTTGTACCTCATCAATCTCTAGTTGTGATAGCAGTTGTTTCTGGCCACAACCGGGATTCGAACCCCGGTCTCCCGTGTGAAAGGCGGCGATCTTACCACTACACTATCCAGCAACTATATAATACAATATATAAAAAATATAATATAAATATAATATAAATATATAAAATATATTTTTGGCCACAACCGGGATTCGAACCCCGGTCTCCCGTGTGAAAGGCGGCGATCTTACCACTACACTATCCAGCAACTATATAATATAAGGGAGATTTACGGGAAAATACTAATACGGGAGGACGGCGGGAAAGAGAAGTAAAATACGGTAGTTTCCCGGCCAAAACGGGAGACTTGACAGCCTGAGATGGCTGTCTCTGGCCACGCCCCCTACAGTCGGTCCGGCCCCTGGCTTTTCCAGCGTGTTCGCGAAAACGACTTCATTTATTTTCTTATTGATTTATCGACAGACCATCATACTTTTTAGACGTTATAATAACAACACTCTATTGATCCCCAAAGAGAGAAATTCTCTCCTTGCCTGCCCCCTCTTACTGTCCATGATACACAAGCACATATGTAGAAAAACGTCAGCTTGGAAGCCAAGGCTGGACTTAACCTACTCTATTCTGGTATTCTGTTCTCCCAAGTAAGGCGTGGGTTCGAATCCAACTTCCGACAAAAGTTCTTCAATCGCTACAGCACAATTTGAGCCACTTACGGCTTTAATTGCTTTGTTTTATTTTTGCGTTTCAGGCAAAACTACATAACACTTAAAGACACTACGGGCATGTAAATGGAGAACGAAATTATAGTTATACCGAATCTCCTACACACAATACCAAGGTTACCAACTATACTAACTATATATGGGGCTTGGTACCCAATCTCGGAATGTGGGGATGATGATATATATATTATATAAAATATAATATAAATATAAATATATAAAATATATAAAATATATAAAATATATTTTTGGCCACAACCGGTCAACCGGATTCGAACCCCGGTCTCCCGTGTGAAAGGCGGCGAACTATTCTATTTTTCATGCCGGGTCCTTCAAATCTTACATTTACAAATCTTGTTCTTGTTCTCTGCTTTCTCGTTCCCGTAGATATATATTATTATACGGAGATTTACGGAGTCTTCAAAGACGGTCCGGCTCCAGCTCAAGGATCACTGTTGCTGTGGTGTAGATCAGCTGATCTGTTTCCAGCTTAGCTTATTTCTTATTTCTCAGGTCAGCTGCTCTTGTATTCAGCCTACTAATATATATGGGGCTTGGTACCCAATCTCGGAATGTGGGGATGATGATATATATATTATATAAAATATAATATAATATTAAATATATAAAATATATAAAATATATATTCGGGATTCGAACCCCGGTCTCCCGTGTGAAAGGCGGCGATCTTACCACTACACTATCCAGCAACTATATAATATAAGGGAAAATACGGGAAAATACTAATACGGGAGGACGGCGGGAAAGAGAAGTAAAATACGGTAGTTTCCCGGCCAAAACGGGAGACTTGACAGCCTGAGATGGCTTTTCCAGCGAAAACGACTTCATTATTTATCTGATTGATTTATCGACAGACCATCATACTTTTTAGACGTTATAATAACAACACTCTATTGATCCCCCTCTTACTGTCCATGATACACAATGACGAGACACATGTTCACTAATGACGAGAACTATTCTATTTTTCATGCCGGGTCCTTCAAATCTTACTGTTGCTGTGGTGTAGATCAGCTGATCTGTCTTCTACGTACATCTTCTGAGGGTACTTCACGCATTCTTGGTCGGAGGGTCCAGGTTTCCAGCTTAGCTTATTTCTTATTTCTCAGGTCAGCTGCTCTTGTATTCAGCCTACTAATATATATGGGGCTTGGTACCCAATCTCGGAATGTGGGGATGATGATATCTCCCCCCTGACCTGTCGTCCTGGCTCCCCCTTGTCGTAGCAATCGTGTTGTACCTCATCAATCTCTAGTTGTGATAGCAGTTGTTTCTGGCCACAACCGGGATTCGAACCCCGGTCTCCCGTGTGAAAGGCGGCGATCTTACCACTACACTATCCAGCAACTATATAATACAATATATAAAAAATATAATATAAATATAATATAAATATATAAAATATATTTTTGGCCACAACCGGGATTCGAACCCCGGTCTCCCGTGTGAAAGGCGGCGATCTTACCACTACACTATCCAGCAACTATATAATATAAGGGAGATTTACGGGAAAATACTAATACGGGAGGACGGCGGGAAAGAGAAGTAAAATACGGTAGTTTCCCGGCCAAAACGGGAGACTTGACAGCCTGAGATGGCTGTCTCTGGCCACGCCCCCTACAGTCGGTCCGGCCCCTGGCTTTTCCAGCGTGTTCGCGAAAACGACTTCATTTATTTTCTTATTGATTTATCGACAGACCATCATACTTTTTAGACGTTATAATAACAACACTCTATTGATCCCCAAAGAGAGAAATTCTCTCCTTGCCTGCCCCCTCTTACTGTCCATGATACACAAGCACATATGTAGAAAAACGTCAGCTTGGAAGCCAAGGCTGGACTTAACCTACTCTATTCTGGTATTCTGTTCTCCCAAGTAAGGCGTGGGTTCGAATCCAACTTCCGACAAAAGTTCTTCAATCGCTACAGCACAATTTGAGCCACTTACGGCTTTAATTGCTTTGTTTTATTTTTGCGTTTCAGGCAAAACTACATGTAAATGGAGAACGGGCATGTAAATGGAGAACGAAATTATAGTTATACCGAATCTCCTACACACAATACCAAGGTTACCAACTATACTAACTATATATGGGGCTTGGTACCCAATCTCGGAATGTGGGGATGATGATATATATATTATATAAAATATAATATAAATATAAATATATAAAATATATAAAATATATAAAATATATTTTTGGCCACAACCGGTCAACCGGATTCGAACCCCTGCGGGCGGCGAGAATAGTTTAGCTTAACTTCCCTTAACTTTTCCCATTCATTTTCAATGGTAGTGCTTAACAGTACGGATGTAATATTCTTTCGGCCACTGGTTGATGTTTTGTCGCTGTTTCGACGCCTCCAATGACGTTTTACCCTTATCACTACCGACAGTCGACACAACTGGATTTTGGAAAAGAGCAGCAGAGAGTGAGTAGTATTTCAGTAAATTTGGTGATTCACCTAAAAGAAAAACCGCCCGGTCGAACGGAAAGGACGACTTTCCAAGGTAAACTGAACAGCAATCTTATATTTTCTTAAATATTCCGATGTATTTCACATTCCAAAATCGAACTGGATGCTGTACGTTTTACGGAGCCCCTCGCGAAGCTCTCTGTGTAATGCTGAAGTAGTTATTCACTCGCTCCATAGGTAGCATTGCTTTTGAAATATTTAATAATTAATATTCAATTTTTAATGCACAATTTAAATAAAAACATGTTTGACTTTGGAAATTAAGGCGGGGTACCGTTTATAAGAATTCCACTCATCGTGAGGAATCCAAAAGTATCTTTTATTAGTGGCCCGGTAAAGCAGTACATTTATTAAGCTAGACAGTGTCCATTTATGGAAAACGAGTAATTTGCAGTAAAACGAGCATACACTGGTCAAGTAGAATGAGTCTAGGCAGATGAGACAGAATAAACTGGATTACCGTTTATAAACTAACCTTATATATATAGTGTATTATACATATACTAATTCTGCACGTTCCTATATGCAAGGTACTGTGACGGTAACTTTCCTGTAAGTCATTGATATTTAACTACAACTTTTTTATGCATATTGTTTGCTGGCATTGCCGTTAACTTGGATATTAAAGAATTCCTCACATAATCGTTAAGTATTAAACCTACTAAAGTTGTTCAAACAAACCTTGTTTTAGGTTAAAGCAAGTCAGTTAGAAGCTATTACACTTACTTTGCTACCAAATGGCAAAGGTGTCAGATCACAGAATTCTTGTTTATAATTCCATGCCCTTCTGTGTTTCTTTACGCCTGTCAACTACCACCTGTCAAAAGTGAGGATGAGAATTTGGTTGGGTTTGGAGTCCGTGCTGGCAAGACCTGGAAGGATATTTGGGACAGTAGGGATGATGGGTATGAGGCTGTTATCCTCAAACAACAATGCGTACCAGGCAGCAAAATGTACCGACTACAGCAGTACCTGAGGCTGAAGCACAGCAATCTTCAGATGACACTGGAGGCTTCTGCTCCCTCAAGACCAGCACTTCCAGACACTTCTACTAATCCTCCAGGTTGGCTGACAGTTTCATATATGTGGTTCTGTGCATTGATTATGTCTTTTATTCATATCTATTTTGTTTTATAGAAATAGAGGAAGATGAGGAATTGGAGAGGATGATGCTTTGTTGGTCCCCTTCCAAAACCGAAGGCCCGATGAGTGAGAATCTCATATGCATGCACACACACAAACAGTCACTCTTCAGGATTCAGTATAAATTAAGGAATCAATATTATTTGTGGTTCATTTGTGGTTTTTTCACTTTGCTTTCAGGTTTGCAAGTTGTTGGAGTCCATGATGCTAAAGGTTCTTTCCCTTCAATTATGGAGGATAATTCTGGATGTCATGATCAGAATTTTTCATCCAAGTTCTTTATTATTCATCTTGTTTTGGCCACGTTCAGGCCCGTTTTGATGCCTGTGTTCTGTTTGTTCCATTGTTCAAGACTATGCAGCCAGAGATGACCTGGAGGGAGTTTCAAAAATCTCCTTTTTATGAGGCTGAAAAGCAGCGTTGGTCAGCGGAGAGAAAAAAGTAACACACTACCTGCTACTTCAAGAGCAGCGTTATTTGTAAAAATTGTAAATGTTTTCCATATACACTCTGTCCACTTTATTAAGAACAGCTATTTTGTGTCTGGGCTCATTTTTCACTGACAAATAATGCATGGCAACAGGTGGGTTACAATCAGATTGTAAAAATTGCCGCTGTTAGGTAGGTTTTCTTAAAGAAGTGGCAAGCATAGTTTTTTTTTAAAACAAAAAAAGTAAAGATTGTTTTATATTCTTTATAGTTCAGTATTGTTTGAATATACACTTGCAGCATTTTAACATATGGTTAATATGTTCCTTGTTTGTTCCTGATTCTCTAAGGTCATAAATTATCCCTGAGCATCTCTCAAAGTGTGGGGCAGTTACCCCAATGGCTAAATTCCCCATCGTGACCCTTTCAGATCTGTCCTATTAATCATTCCCTATCCACTGGCTAAATCTCTCTTGTCTCATCACCACCTCAACCAGTGTGGTGAGTCTAAGAAAGTGTTACGGCGTCAGTCAGGAGTTTTGGGCACACCTACCTATAGAATTGTTTCTTTGTACTATTCTTTACATTTTGTAATATTTATAAAGACATCATAACTATAAAGTAATACACATGGAATTATGCACTACTCAGAAAAGTTATTTAAAAAAAATAATTTGTTGGGGGGGACAATTCTGTTGGAACTCAGAAGGTTGCCGGTTCAAATCCCAGGGCTGGCCGAGTGATCCCACCATTGGGCCCTTGAGCAAGGCCCTTAACCCCAGCTGCTCCAGGGACTGACTGATCCTGCTTTCTACTTTATACTAGTTTAATGAGGTGGCCTCCTGGAATGCTTTTCCAGCTCTCCTGAAGGAGCCGTCTCATATATGCTGAGCACTCAGCCGATTTTCTTTAACTCTCTGGTCAGACTCCTTGAAAAACATTTCTACTGGGTTTAGCTCAAGTATCCAGGTAATATGACCCAGTCCCTTTGTAGGCAGAGTGGTGTGTCCAAATTACTGACTGGTACTGTATGTCTAACTATCTGACAGTTGTTAAAATGCTGCAGCATCACTGTTAGTATTGTCATAACAATGCTATTTTTAATTATGCTTTTTGTTTTGATTCAGGATTCAATGAGTCATTTGTTAACATGCTACAAAATGCATGCATTAACACTGCTGTTTAAGAAAATTAATCATTTCATCTATTTAATATTTGACATACACTACCGTTCAATTATATACCCTGTGACAAGACTTGATTGGGGTCAGTTTTATCCTACAAAAGGATAATGACCCAAACCAAACCTCCAAAATGTGTTAGCAATATTTAAAGAATAAGCAGTCAGACATACCAGGAGATTGATGCAGAGGACTGCCAGTTGCTGATAATAGGCCTCTATATGTAGATGTGGATAAAATTTTGTGAATTGCATGAAAATGTGTTTTTCTTTGGAAAACAAAGAAATTTGCATGTGATCCCAAACTTTTGAGCGGTAATGTATATCTTGGGGGTGGCATGGTGGTGCAGTGGTTAGCACTGTTGCCTCACACCTCTGGGACCCAGGTTTGAGTCGCCGCCTGTGTCACATGTGTGTGGAGTTTGCATGTTCTCCCCATGTCGTCGTGGGGGGGTACTCCGGTTTCCCCCCACAGTCCAAAAACATGCTGAGGCTAATTGGAGTTGCTAAATTGCCCATAGGTGTGCATGTGAGAGTGAATGGTGTGTGAGTGTGCCCTGCGATGGGCTGGCCCCCCATCCTGGGTTGTTCCCTGCCTCGTGCCCATTGCTTCCGGGATAGGCTCCGGACCCCCGTGACCCAGTAGAATAAGCGGTTTGGAAAATGGATGGATGGATGGATGTATATCTTATCATACCCCTGAGTATGAG
This sequence comes from Brienomyrus brachyistius, assembly GCF_023856365.1. Classification (NCBI taxonomy): domain Eukaryota; kingdom Metazoa; phylum Chordata; class Actinopteri; order Osteoglossiformes; family Mormyridae; genus Brienomyrus; species Brienomyrus brachyistius. The sequence goes on along the minus strand of NW_026042499.1, from coordinate 3,392 downwards.
AACCTGAGTACTTGTCTCTTTCTGTGTAAATAGACTCAATAAACAATACATTTTATTCATAACTGTCTATGTCTGTTTAATTACCACAGCGACATAAATAAATAAATAAATAAAATTGTAACCATAGTTTTAAGCTGTTTATTAAATACATCAATATCAAGAAAACGAAGAATAATGGATGAATGTGATTACAAGAAATGGAGAAATTTGTTCATGCTTTTTTGAAAACATGCCTCAAAATGATTAGCATTTCAATCTAACTTGAAATGTATCAGAAAAAAAATCATTAACGGAGATTTTGCAGCGCCGGGGAGGGTCTCTTCGCTTCGCAAAAAAAATCCTTCAATTTCATTGGCTGCCACTGTGTTATGGCTATACGCGACCGGCCCCGCTGGGTCTCCCGTGTGAAAGGCGGCGATCTTACCACTACACTATCCAGCAACTATATAATATAAGGGAGATTTACGGGAAAATACTAATACGGGAGGACGGCGGGAAAGAGAAGTAAAATACGGTAGTTTCCCGGCCAAAACGGGAGACTTGACAGCCTGAGATGGCTTCTCTGGCCACGCCCCCTACAGTCGGTCCGGCCCCTGGCTTTTCCAGCGTGTTCGCGAAAACGACTTCATTATTTATCTGATTGATTTATCGACAGACCATCATACTTTTTAGACGTTATAATAACAACACTCTATTGATCCCCCTCTTACTGTCCATGATACACAATGACGAGACACATGTTCACTAATGACGAGAACTATTCTATTTTTCATGCCGGGTCCTTCAAATCTTACATTTACAAATCTTGTTCTTGTTCTCTGCTTTCTCGTTCCCGTAGATATATATTATTATACGGAGATTTACGGAGTCTTCAAAGACGGTCCGGCTCCAGCTCAAGGATCACTGTTGCTGTGGTGTAGATCAGCTGATCTGTTTCCAGCTTAGCTTATTTCTTATTTCTCAGGTCAGCTGCTCTTGTATTCAGCCTACTAATATATATGGGGCTTGGTACCCAATCTCGGAATGTGGGGATGATGATATATATATTATATAAAATATAAATATAAATATAAATATATAAAATATATAAAATATATTTTTGGCCACAACCGGGATTCGAACCCCGGTCTCCCGTGTGAAAGGCGGCGATCTTACCACTACACTATCCAGCAACTATATAATATAAGGGAGATTTACGGGAAAATACTAATACGGGAGGACGGCGGGAAAGAGAAGTAAAATACGGTAGTTTCCCGGCCAAAACGGGAGACTTGACAGCCTGAGATGGTCAGCAGGCTGTCTCTGGCCACGCCCCCTACACCCTGGCTTTTCCAGCGTGTTCGCGAAAACGACTTCATTATTTATCTGATTGATTTATCGACAGACTTTATTGATTTATCTACTTTTTAGACGTTATAATTGATCCCCCTCTTACTGTCCATGATACACAATGACGAGACACATGTTCACTAATGACGAGAACTATTCTATTTTTCATGCCTTCAAATCTTACATTTACAAATCTTGTTCTTGTTCTCTGCTTTCTCGTTCCCGTAGATATATATTATTATTTTTGGTCGGAGGGTCCAGGTTAGCTTATTTCTTATTTCTCAGGTCAGCTGCTCTTGTATTCAGCCTACTAATATATATGTACTTTAACACTACACTATCCAGCTAGAGGGTCCAGGTTTCCAGCTTAGCTTATTTCTTATTTCTCAGGTCAGCTGCTCTTGTATTCAGCCTACTAATATATATGGGGCTTGGTACCCAATCTCGGAATGTGGGGATGATGATATCTCCCCCCTGACCTGTCGTCCTGGCTCCCCCTTGTCGTAGCAATCGTGTTGTACCTCATCAATCTCTAGTTGTGATAGCAGTTGTTTCTGGCCACAACCGGGATTCGAACCCCGGTCTCCCGTGTGAAAGGCGGCGATCTTACCACTACACTATCCAGCAACTATATAATACGATATATAAAAAATATAATATAATATAATATATATATAAATATATAAAATATATTTTTGGCCACAACCAGGATTCGAACCCCGGTCTCCCGTGTGAAAGGCGGCGATCTTACCACTACACTATCCAGCAACTATATAATATAAGGGAGATTTACGGGAAAATACTAATACGGGAGGACGGCGGGAAAGAGAAGTAAAATACGGTAGTTTCCCGGCCAAAACGGGAGACTTGACAGCCTGAGATGGCTGTCTCTGGCCACGCCCCCTACAGTCGGTCCGGCCCCTGGCTTTTCCAGCGTGTTCGCGAAAACGACTTCATTTATTTTCTTATTGATTTATCGACAGACCATCATACTTTTTAGACGTTATAATAACAACACTCTATTGATCCCCAAAGAGAGAAATTCTCTCCTTGCCTGCCCCCTCTTACTGTCCATGATACACAAGCACATATGTAGAAAAACGTCAGCTTGGAAGCCAAGGCTGGACTTAACCTACTCTATTCTGGTATTCTGTTCTCCCAAGTAAGGCGTGGGTTCGAATCCAACTTCCGACAAAAGTTCTTCAATCGCTACAGCACAATTTGAGCCACTTACGGCTTTAATTGCTTTGTTTTATTTTTGCGTTTCAGGCAAAACTACATAACACTTAAAGACACTACGGGCATGTAAATGGAGAACGAAATTATAGTTATACCGAATCTCCTACACACAATACCAAGGTTACCAACTTTGGTCAGCTGGCCGGAGTGAGACGTTCAATTCCCGTAAGATTTCTTTGCGCCAGCCTGAGAGTCTGAAAACACGTCACACCAGATGCATGAGAGATGGAAACCTGGGATATTCAGTCGAATCAGATCAAATATGATGCTAAGTTAGTACTAAGTTAAAATATGTTCCGCACTTGTAACATGCACCCATGATTTGGAACAGCAGCATACCTGTCAAGGTTTGGATTTGAAAATAAAGGAAATTTTCCGGCACCCGCCGTGAGCCATCCCACCACCGCAACCAGGCTCCAGTATCAACAACAACAAACAAACAAATTTATTTTTATATAGCGCATTATCACAACATTACATTGTCTCAAAGCGCTTTACAGTATCCTCACCCAAAGCCCCCAGTGAGTAAGCCATAGGCGACAGTGGCAAGGAAAAACTCCCTAGAAGGAAGAAACCTTGAGAGGGACCAGACTCAAAGGGGAAGCCCATCCTCCAGGGGCCGGCAGGGATAGTCAAATAGAGAGAGGAGAGCAAGGAAGATAAGCCAATGCCGAAGCCGAGTCTTCTTCCAATTGCCAGGCAACCAGAGGTAAGGCAGCGGGTCATACATGGAAGATCAGAACGGCGAGCTGGATGCAGGGACGTCACTGGTGGTGGTCGGGTGTGCTGGATATCTTGATAGATTGAGGTCTCCAGGCATCACC